>NC_142934.1:92483160-92643160 GCF_046866305.1 Octopus bimaculoides | reverse complement strand
TAGCAGAGATACTCGGAGTTACTCGAGATTAGAATGGCATGGTTTTTTTTTATTCTTTTACTTGTTTCAATCATGTGACTGTGGACATGCTGGAGCACCGCCTTTAATCAAACAAATCGACCCCAGGATTTATTCTTTGTAAGCCTAGTACTTATTCTATCAGTGTCTTTTGCCGAACCACTAAAGATTAAGCACATGTATTAAATGTTAATTTAAGGGTTAAGGCGCATGGCTCAGTAGTTAGAGCGTCGAGCTTACGATCGTGAGGGTGCGAGATAAACACAAACACGAACACGAATACATATATACACATACGACAGGCTTCCACACAGTTTCCGTCCACCAAATTCACTCATAAAGTTTTTGTCGACCTGGAGCTATGTCAGAAGACACCCTCCGAAGGTGCTGCTCTCTGAGATTGAATCCGAAACCACTTCTGATTGCAGCAGGAGCTTCTTAATCACACAGCCGTGTCTTTGTTATTCTTAGTGATATTTTTAACTTCTTGTCGCTGTTGTCATTGTTGTTGTTGCAGCTTCTCCAATTTTATAAACACCTCCAACTCCACCCATCCACCCCCATCTTCCAATTGTGTTTCTCTTTCCTACTTGTGCCGCACCAACATCTTCGACTCTTGAGGCTAATAAAATCAATCGTTAATGCTATTGATTTAAATGCGCCAAACAGCAGAATCAATAGATCGGCGGAAAACATTCTTTGCAGTATTTGGCATCCGACAGTCTCCGTTGTTGTTCATCACAAAATGTCCAGCTTCAACTTTGCCTCGCGTCATTCAAGGATCGTTAACGAGAGAACCAATCAAGCACGGCAGTTGAATTTTTTGGTTTTGTATTTATTTTTTTTTTTCGACTACATCCTCCACCAAACTCAGAGGCCTTCGAACAAAGCTAGAAATCAATGTGATTATCATGATTATTTTTATAAATCATTATCACCATCATCATCAACATCATCTTCTTGGTCGTGTATTGGCAGAATCCTTTAAGAGTCGGATAAAACAGATTTATTCCACCTCTTCATGTTCTGAGTTCGATCCTGGCCATTGTCATGCTTCTGCAAAGCTAAGCACCACTGTTTTAACGTTTTTGTTTTGTTTCCGGGCTGTTGTTCTTTTTTTTTTTTTTGTCTTGTTTTCTTTTTGATTTTTTTACTCGACAGATTGCTTGAGAATTTATTCTGGTATCTACGAATCTGTAAAACTACTAATCAACAAAGTTCATTTATTTTTCTCAATTGGCAGAAACATTACAGTGTCCGACAAATGGCCTTGCAGTATTTCTTTCCGAGCTCTGTATTCTGAGATCAAATCTAACCCAGGTTACCTTTACCTTTCATACTTTCGAGGTTGATGAAACAAAGTACCAATGCAGAAATGGAGCTGATGTACTCGATTAACCTCCTCCCCTAAAAGTTGCTGGCCTTGTGCCTTACGTACGTGTCGATGAATGTATGTATACCAATGTAAAAGAATGTGCCGAGTTCCAGCCAAAGTTAACTTAGCTATTCGACAAGTAAGAATCAATAAAATGAGCCGCACATAAATATGTGCTGGGACCAATATCCTCGACTGAAGAAAATCTTGTAGGCAGTTCCCTATACTGGGGCACAGCTGTGACTGTAACAAGCGAAGCAATGAAGAACCGATATCTGAATGCCTTTTACGCTACTTTTCTAACCAACAGTAGCTTAAATATCCTTTCTACTGGAAGCACAAGGCTTCAAATTTGGGGGAAGGGTTTAAGTCAATTACATAGACGCCAGTGCGTAACTGGTACTAATTTTATCGACCTCCGAAAGGATGAAAGGCAAAGTCGACCTCGGCGGAATTTGAACTCAGAACGTAAAGACAGACGAAATACTACTAAGCATTTCGCCCGGCGTGCAAACGTTTCTTATTTCTTTATTGCCCACAAGGGGCTAAACATAGAGGGAACAAACAAGGATAGACAAAGGGATTAAGCCGATTACATCGACCCCAGTGCGTAACTGGTACTTAACTTATCGACCCCGAAAAGATGAAAGGCAAAGTCGACCTCGGAGGAATTTGAACGCAGAACGTAACAGCAGACGAAATACTACTAAGCATTTCGCCCGGTGTGCTAACGTTTCTGCCAGCTCGCCGCCTTAGCAGTAGCTTAAATATATTGTGTGAAAGCGTGTGGCTAAGTCTATTCGGCCCATGATCTAAGGTCGTCATTTCGATATCCGGCGGCGAATTGTGGCCTTGAGCAAGGTACTTTATTTTCACGTTATGCCAGTTCACTCAGCTAGCAAAAATGAACCGTACCAGTAATACAAAAGGCCACATTGTGTGTCATACTGAATCTCCCTGAGAACTACATAAAGAGGACGAGTGTCTGTGGAGTGCTCAGCCACTTGCACGTTAATTTCACGAGCAAGCTGTTCCAGTGGTCGGATCAACTGGAACCCTCGTCGTCGCAACCGACGGAGTGCCGGTTTTCAATTTATTGTTATGAACATATGACTATGAAAGTATTTCTCTTGCGTTTCGTTTTCCGTCTAAACTGATTATGATCTTCGTATGACCTGCAGAACGCCAGGCGAATGATATATTGGATCGTGTTATGGTATGTAATTAATATCTATAATTAATATATTGTTAGTTATTAATAATAATTAATGTCTATGCGAAATTTTCGCAGGCATAGTTGTGTGTTAAGAATCTTGCTTCCCAACCACATGGTTCCAGATTCAGTCCCACTGTGTGGCACCTTGAGCAAGTGTCTTCTACTATAGCCTCGGATAAACCAAAACTTTGTGAGTGGATTTGGTAGACGGAAACTGAAAGAAGACCATCAGTGTGTGGGGAGGGGGTCACCCCCACTACCGCTTGCCAACCGGCGTTGGTGTATTCATCTAGCATTTTGCCAAAAGAAATAGAATGAAGCCTCAGAAAAAATAGTAAGTACAGTGGTCGATTCATTCGACTAGAATTCTACAAGTTGGTGCCCCAGCATGGCCACAATCTAATGACTGAAACAAGTAAAAGGTACGTGAATGTTTTAACGACTCCAGTTTTTCGATCATTTGAATAATTGTTTCTGATATAAACAGACAAAACCTGAAATTTGTGGGGGAGGGGTCGTTACTCGATTACTTCAACCCCAGTGCTTGAGGACCACTTTATTTTATCGACCCCGGAACAATGAACGGCAAAGCTGACCTCGGTAGAATTTCAAGTTAGAACACAGAAAAACAAAAAAGAAGAAATGCTGCAAGGAATTTTGTCCAATGCTCTAATTATTCTAATTATTGTCTGCTAGTTAATAAAATGTTTGGACTTTCTAAGTTTTAATTGTTTCAGAGATATACCAGAATAGAGCTTCGAACCTCGAGCAATTTGTCGAGCAAACAAACGTGTTAAAACAGTGGCGCCTTGCTTTGTCGAACCATCGGTACACGACTAAAGAAGATAACTAAAGTTTACTTTAGAAACACACTCTCTCTCTCTCTCTCTCTCTCTCTCTCACACTTTTCTACTTCCTCTTTCTATGCCCGCATTCGTAGTTTTCGTCCTACATTTTCCCACTAATTCGCTTGCTGTCTCTCACCCCTCTCTACCAATCTCTCACTCTTTCTCTCTCACACACACAGACACACACTCTCTCTCTCGCTCTTTCTCTCACTCTTTCACTCTCTTTCTCTCTCACCCTCACTCTCTCACACTTTCACTCTCTTTCTCTTTCTCACACACACTCTTTCACTCTCTCTTTCTCATCCTTCTTTCTCTCTCTCTTTCTCTCTCACACTCTCTCTATCAGTCTTTCTCTCATTATTTCTCTCGTTCTTTCTCTCTCTTTCTCTCAAACACACTCTCTCTCTCTTTCTCATTCTTTCTCTCTCTCTCTCTCATTCTTTCTCTTTCTCTCTCTCACTCTCTCACTCTTTCTCTCTCTTTCTCTCTCACACACACTCTCTCTTTCTCTCTACCCTTCTTTGTCTCCCCCCTCTCTCTCTCTCTCTCTCTCTCTCTCTTATAAAAAAATTATTCGTGAAATCTTCCTCCCAAACAAAATATGTGTGCGTGTGGACATTTATATTTACTAAAAGAAAGCAAGAAACGCAATACAGAACAAAAAGTTCTTACACCAAAGAATTACATAACTTGTATCCAGAGTCAATTTCTTCCCATTCGAGATCCTGCAATGCAATTTCTAAATTAAGAAAGCAAAATTCTTGCAAAAATAAACAATGCGAAACTGAAGAATTCATCTCGGTTTCCATGGTGATCCACCAGTTATTTTATTTATTGGTTTGGCAACTAAGTTCTCGCCGTTTTTTTTAATTTTTTAATTTATTGCGTTTTTAAATTTTGGTATCTATTTTTTTCGAGAATTCTATTTTTGAATCATTTTGGAATCTATTTTGATTTTTTGTTTTGTTTTGTTAGGTTTTTTTTTTGTTTGTTTTTTCTAGTTAATTTTAGTTAATTTATGTTTATTTTCAGATCATCAAAATGGAATGTCAAGTTAAGAAAAGCGAGCATTTTCGACACCTCTTTCTGTATGCTTTTTATCAAGGTTCTAAGGCCGCAAAAACTGCTCGCGACATTTGTGCTGTGTTTAGAGAGTGTGCCATAGCTGAAAGAACCGCTCGTGATTGGTATGCCAAGTTCAAAAATTGGAAATTTTGACCTCAAAGACGCACCTCGTTCTGGCCGTCCAGTTGAGTTCGATGAAGAGCGATTAAACCAACTTTTGCATGACAAGGGAACTGGCAGAGAAAATGGAATGCTCCCACACTGTTATAAAGAAGCATCTTCACTCGATGAGAAAAGTTCAGAAGTATGGAGCATGAGTTCCGCTTGCTTTAAGTGACAACAACAAAAAAATCAACGAGCCACGATCTCCGCTGGTTTACTTGCTCGTCACCGCTCAACTCGTGGACACAAGCAACGATTTCTTTACCGAATCGTTACTGGCAACGTAAAATTGTGCCTGCACACCAATATGAAACAGCTTAAGGAATGGCTTAGCCCCGGTAAACAAGCGACACCGCGCGTGAAACAAGATCTTCATCCGCGTAAAACGATGCTGTGCGTATGGTGGAACTGGGAAGGAATTATCCATTAGGAATTGCTTGAACGGAACCAAACGGTCAACGCGGAACTCTATGTTCAACAGATGGAACGACTCAACACGGCTATTCAAGAGAAAAGACCTAATCGTCAGCATGGAGTTCTTCTGGTGCACGACAACGCCAGCCCTCATATCGCCAATATGACCAAGGAAGCCATTCAAACGCATGGCGGAGAAGTACTGCCATACCCGCCGTACTCTCCCGATTTGGCACCAACGGATTTCCCCCGATTTCGATCTCTTTCAAATGGTATGCGCGGAGTTTCGTTCAATACTGATGCAGAATTGAGAGCTTGGTTGGATCAATTTCTCGAGTCGAAATCGGGTGATTTCTACCAACGAGGTATTGAAAATCTTGTTGAACGTTGGGAAGAAGTTGTAAGCAACAAAGGTGAATACATTATTGATTAATTAGTTGTTACTTTTTTATTAAACCTTTTAAAAAATTTAAATTTTTTAAAAAATGTGGGAATTTAGTTGCCAGCCTAATATATTTTTCAAGTTTACTAAATACGGGACTCAAACGAGATCTGAACAAAGATTATCGGGGCTGGTGCTAAAAAAAGAAAAGTACAAAACATATCAATCCGGCGTTTAATCTCCTTCGAATTCGTCCCCAAAAGGAAGGGGACTACTTCGAAGTGCTTCCTTCCTTCTAAAGTCACACACTTTATCCAGTATCGTTTCCACCGATGGAAACATTCTTGGAACTCCCTTTTTGAGAAGAGCGAGCAGCAGCCTCGTCGCATTCTCTTAGATTTCATCGACGTCTTGAAACCTTATTCCTTTCAAGTACGGTTCATTCCAAGCCTTGGTTTCCGAGTCATCGCCACAGACCAACAATTCGTCACCTGTTATGACCAGCATCAAAAAGCTTCTATCCTTTTCGAAACAATCAAAGAGATTCTGCACAGCTGAAACCTGATCTTCTTTTTGAGACGACCGCACTCTACACACTTTATTTCCAAGCATTGCCATAAACAACGAAACTGAGCGAAGAACGTTGTAAGCAAGTGTATATGCGCAGCATATACTCTGCGTACTTTATCTCCGTTACCATAGCAACAGACCCAATATCTTTTATCGAACCTCGTAAATGTCAAATAAAATTCATGAACAACATATTGGCACACAACATGTAATTCCGTTATCGCGCTTGTCTCAACTAGAAAATTCCATTTGAAAATGTAATCTCACTACATCTCACTGGATAGGAGTTCTCTGTTATTGGTTATTCCTCGCTAACCATTTTATGGATGAAAGAAGGATCCGCCTTCTCAATGACTCATTATCTTCATTAATTAATTTATATATTCCCAAGTATGAACCTCTTCACATTGTTGATCTGTGGAACCAGATGAAAGTTTCTCTTAACAAATGGTCAATGTAGAAAGTAATTCTTCAGCAACATAGAAATATGCTAAAAGAAAAGATGGTAAATGCCTTTCGTGAGAATCAAGTTTGGATTATATTAATTCTATCAACGTGCAAAGGGAATTATCGCCACAAAGGTCTGTTGCTATAGTAATAAAGTTTTCACTATTTTTTAAAGTTTGGCACAAGGCCGGCAATTCTGAGCGGAGCGAATAAATTGATTATTCCGACCTAGTAATTGACTGGTACTTTATTTATCGACTCTGAAAGAATGAAGTCGACCTCGGCGGGATTTGAACTCAGAATATAAAACCAGAAGAAAAACCATTAAGTATTTTGTCCCTTGTGGTAATGATTCTGCCGGGTTCCGCCTTGAAGATAGCTTTTGATTTTCATTGCTACACTAAGGCGGTGGGTTACTGGAATCATTAGCGTGCTGGGCAAAATGCTTAACGGTATTTTGTCTGTCTTTAAGTTCTGAATTCAAATTCCGCCGAGGTCAATTTTGCCTTTCATCCTTTCGGGGTCGATAAAATAAGTACCAGTTAAGCACCGGGGTCGATATAATCGATTTACCCCCATCACCCGAAATTTCAGGCCTTGTAGCAAAATTTGAAATCATAATTTATTCTTACAAAGAGGTGTTGAACTGGCAGAATCGTTATCGCTTGGGACAACAAAAAAAACCTAACAACATTTCTTCTGGCTTTACATTCTGAGTTCAAATTTCACCGAGATCGACTCAGCCTGTCACGCTTTCGATGTTAATAAAATAAGAACCAGTTGTGCATGGGATCGATGTAATTCTCTCTCTGTAAAACTGCTAGTCTTGTACCAAAATTTGAAAGAATATTCTTTTCTACTCTAGGCACAAGGCCCAAAGTTTTGGGGGATGGGGCCAGTCGATTAGATTGACCCAGTACGTAACTGGTGCTTAATTTATCGACCCCGAAAGGATGAAAAGCAAAGTCGACCTCGGCGGAATTTGAACTCAGAACGTACTGACAAACGACACAGCGCTAAGCATTTCGCTCGGCACGCTAACGTTTCTGCCAGCTCGCCGCCTTAAAAAAAAAAAAAAAGAACTTTTTCATGACTTCATACAACAGCAATTCGGCGGCAGTTTTTGCTTCAAGAATTAACCAAGCTAAAAACGAAAAAAAAAAAAAGCAGGATGCAATTTTATTTTGCTATTCATTGTAATATCTACCGAACAATAAATAATATCGTCCAAAATTACGAACTGAATATTACTTCTATCTTCAATTTGTCCTTTCAGAAAGGAAAAGCAATAACATTTTTTTTTATTCGTGCCGTATATTTTCTCAGGTGGAGTCTTTTTAATTAATAGGTTCTCCTAAATACTATCAGACCAGGCTTAACTGCAATTCTAATTTTATTATTTTGCTGTTGGAAAAAGCTTTGAGAGTTTTTTTTATGCATTTGAGCTGATTACGGCATTATTTCATTTTGTTTAACTGAAGAAATATGCAAACTAAATCGGTTTTCTGAGCTCGTATTCCAGCATGGCACTATTTTCACAAAGCTTTATTGTTATCGTATTTTACTTTTTTCCTCAATTTGAAAACTGAGGCACCTTGAAACTTTTTATCGTACTTCGACTTCTTGTTCGTTGCACAAATGGGTATAGGTTTGAAACAGTCGAACTTTTCTGTTAAATTAGTAAAGAGAGTTAGAAAGAGAAAAATAATCTGGTTTAATCTTCCATTCAATTTAGATGTTTCCGCTAATATCATTAGAAGATTCCTGGCGCTAATTAGAAAGCATTTCCAAAAAACCCATACGTACCATAAACTCTTTAATTCCCATAACTTCAAGGTTAGCTACACGTGCTTAGATAATATCGTTTCCACCAATGCACGCTACAACAGATGCTAACACGCACCCACTCAGTCTTCACCACCTGCTCCAACTTGTAACTATCGAAATCTTACCACCTGCCCAACAAAATCTTCATTTTCAAAAATTGGTCTCTATAGAGCCACCCCTCACACGATACAATAATATCACGAGATAATACTGCAGCCAAACAGCCAATAAGTCTAAGGAAAGATACAATACAGGCACATCTTTAGATTTTGTAGCAAGGAAATATCTATCACAACTGGAGGCTCTAGAAGCATCGAAACGATTTCTCCAAGATCACATGAAGCATCCTTTACACAGCCCCTCCTTATGCACCTGGAGCTCGTATATTGCCCACTCCCCCCATGAGAAACTACACATATTTCACCAAACCGCTGTATCCATCAATAGAAAGCTTACCTATCTTATTGTTGCCATCAGAGGTACACCCTGTGCGTGAACTTCAAGCGACTGGCCACTAATAATTCGAATATACCACCCTCAGCCTAACTGGCCAAGCAAAATACAGTACAAATCGTATTTACAACCTACTTTCACTCATGCTGATCACACAAATTCATATCTAACCGGACACAGTCGAAGTGGTTGCCTGTCCTACAACGTATAAAGACGTGGTGTCGCTGAAATACCATATTCTGCACAATGCCTTCTTAGTGACGTCAGCATCTTTTCTGCTCCACCACGAGGATCTACCAATAAAATTGATGTCGAAACGATATCAAAAACAACCATGTGACCTTAACTAGCTGTTGGAAACTAAAATACTTTAATATGAAGCCATCACTGCAATTTTATTAATTCTTTGTCTCTCTCCACCCCCTCTCTCTCTCTCTCTCTCTCTCTCTCTCTCTCTCTCTCTCTCTCTTTCTTTCACTCTTTCTTTCTCACCCTGTCGCTCTCTCTCCGAACCTCTGATGATAAGGCCATGTTCTACGCCCACGAAACATTAAGTAATGTGGAGATGAGTGAAAGTGTTATTAATTACAAATGTGCTAGGAGCTACTTTCGTTTTTTCACCCACTTGTTCATCCACTCATACAAAGATATATATATATATATATATATATATATATATATATATATATATATATATATATATATATACAATGGGCTTCTTTCACTTTCCGTCTACCAAATTCACTGAAAAGATTTGGACGGACCGAGGCTATAGTAAAAGACACTTGCTCAAGGTGCCATACAATGGGACTGAACTCAGAACTCTGTGGCTGGAAAGTAAACTTCTTACCATATGGCTAACACACACACACACACACACACACACACATACACACACACACACACATACACACACACATGCATGCATACATATGTACATACATACATACATATATATGTATATATATATACACACACACACACACACACATATATATACATATATAAGAAGCTCGTCGTGTAGATATATATATATAAATATAAAGCCCATCGTATATATATTTATATATGTGTGTGTGTGTGTACACACATATATATATATATAAGAAGCTCATCGTATATATATATATATATATATATATATATATATATATATGTGCCCGTCGTATATGTATATATATACACACACACATATTATATATATAAGAAGCTCATCGTATATATATATATATATATATATATATATATATATATATATATACACGACGGGCTTCTTTGTTTACGCAATATGCCGTGCAAAGGGATTGAACTGGAAACCAGGGTAGCTGCAAAGAGATCGTGTTCACCACACAGCTGTGTCTGCGCTTGTATTTATATGTGTGTGTTCGTGCGCGCGCTTGTGTGTATGTGTGTGTGTAGGCACATACATGCATACATACCTTTGTATACGTGTATGTACTTACGAAGATATATATATATGTGCGTACGTGTATGCATTTATGCATTTACATTTAAATATAAGACTACTTATATCTGAGCAGGCGTGTACAACAGTGAAAGATGTTTGATAGGATGTGTAAGAGAATTCCGTAAGTATACACAGCATTCAACGAATGTAAACGAGAAAAAAGCCACTAGTAATATCCTACTGAATAAGTTATTCAACGTAAGATTTATGTGACAATAAAGAGAGGAATATTTCCCCAGCCAACGTAGATGCTAAACTTTTAGCAGAAACTATCACATTAATACTAATTTCTTCGTCAAGAAGTCTAAAACTTTGTGTGAACTCACATCTAACTCTATATTGAAAGGGTTAAAGGAAACCAGCAATGAAAATCAAATAGATTAGATTGAATTCCCTTAGAGTTTTCAAAATCAGAAAGCTTTCTTAAATCGATTATATGTTATACTAGAGGTTGTGATCCAATAAAACATTTTCCCAAGGTTGGGGATGGGATTGTTTTCCGAATACATGGCTGTCGTGTTAAAGTTCAGCTGGAACGGAGGGAGGCCTGATTTTCTGCCAAATCGAATGGGGAAATCATAACTTAGATGGTGTAGCATTCTGAGAAATGGAAGAAAATTCAGACATATTGGAGCGTGCGCCCGCGTGTGGATGTGTGTATGTGTGCGCGTGAGCATTGAAATTTGGTGCAAAAGTTCTATCGAAAAGTTTCGCTCATTAAAATTTCTATGCGGAGATAAGTATATGATAAAGACAAAATGAATGTAGAAGTTCATAATAGTCATGGTATCATGATAGGAATAATGTCACTACAGAAAGGAAGATCATATTTTGTTATTTTCTTTCTTAGTTTTACTTGTTGTCTGTTAGTAAATGAGATGACACGGAAAGAAAGAATGTGACTTGTGGCTGACATTAGCAAGATTCATTCACAAACTAATGACTCACATGCACACATATATACACACGCGCGCATACAGGCACATACATTTATATATACATATATATTTCGTTTTGGGATTTGGTTTGCAAGATTCTTTATGTGAGTTCGTGTGTTGAAGCATATTCTGTTGTGTTTGGGGAGAGTCATTCTCTTTTGGTGCCTTATAATTTAACACACTCACCGGTAAAATTTCCACTTATTTCTTTTTTATTTTTTTTTTTTTTTTTTTTAGTTTTCGTTGCGTCTTGCAACCTTTTCAATAGTTTTGTAACGGACAGAGTCAAAAGCTAGTGAAATGATTGCAAGACGCAACGAAAATTTTAGAAAAATAAAAAAGAAATGAGTAGAAATTTTACCGGTGAGTGTGTTAAATTATAAAACACTAAAAGAGAATGATTCTCCCCAGACACAACAGAATATACATACATATATATACATATATATATATATATATATATATACATACATAAATACATATATACATTTGTGTGTGCGTGTATGTGTGTGTGTGCGCGCGCTATAAGACATACATACATGAGACGTGATATGTAACATCATCTACGAAACATTCAAAGGCAATATCTGCTTTAAACATTAACAGCTTTTCTTACCATTGCACCAAAGTGACATTCCATCTATTGACCGTCCAAATTAGTAAGCTTAAACACTTCAAGTAATTACAATGGCATACGTGTGACCTGGCAACGGGAATCCCAGTTCAAGCAGTATCAAAGTATAGTATCATATACCGAGTATGAGGGTACTGTGAAAATACCTCACGGAGTGGCGGCCGTGCCCTGCATAGTCACGGCCTGCCTTTCGCACCCGTTCGGCCACCCTGCCAGGGATACGGGAAAGACATGGAACTGTAGCATGGTGGATTGTGAAGAGGCAACGGAAGAGCTCGGCTGAGCCAATGGTGGTGCGTCTTACATTGATGCTGAGCGGAGGAATCCTAGAAGATCAACGATCAGAATCAACAAGGTCTACCAAGAGATGAACTGCATCGCATCCGTAGCGGCGGCGTCCATGGTGGGATAATCAGCGAATAAAAGATTCACGAATTCGTAATAAATGAAATCCGCGAAAGAAGAGCCACCGAATATCTCTATCTTTTATCTTTTACTTGTTTCAGCCATTAGACTGTGACCATGCTGGGGCACTGGCTTCAGGAGTTTTAGTCGAACGAATCGACTTCAGGACTTTTTTTTTTTAGTGTGGTATTTATTCTATTGGCCTCTTTTGCCAAACTGTTAGGTCACGTGGATGTAAACATACCAACACCGGTTGTCAAGCAGTGCTAGGGGACAAAAACGCACACGCGTGCATACACACATCTTTTATCTTTTACCTGTTTCAGTCATTAGACTGCGGCCATGCTGCAGCATGTGTTTGTGTGTGTGTGTGTGTGTGTGTGTGTGTGTGTGTGTGTGTGTGTGCGTGTGTGTGCGTGTGTGTGTGTATGTGTGTGTGTGCATACGACGAACTTCTTTCAGTTTCCGTCTACCAAATCCACTCACAAGGCTTTGGTTGGTCAAAGGCTATAGTAGAAGACACTTTGCTCAAGGTGCCACGCAGTGGGACTGAACCCGGAACCATGTGGATGGGAAGCAAACTTCTTAACCACACAGCCACGAAGGCGAGAAATAGTTATAATTTCGTCTGCAGGATTCTAACGACATGCCAACCACTACACTACAAGACACGCATATACGCATGCAGGCACACATTCGTATACGTGTGGCACAAGAGAATAGAACACACGTTTATTATACACTGCTCCCGCCTCTTCTCGTGCTAAACTCTACTTGACCATGATACTTATTTGATACTTTGCTTGCTTTCCAACCACGTGCTCCTAGGTTCAGTCCCAGTGCGTGACACTTTGGGCCACCTAAAGACTTGTGAGTGGATTTGGTAGACGAAAACTGAAAGAAGACCGTCGTGTGTGGGTGGGTGCGTGCGTGTGTGTTTCTTTGTGGATGCATTTGTCCACCACCACCGCTTGACGACTGCTGTTGGTGTGTTTACGTACCCGTAACTTTGCGCTTCGGCAAAAGAAGACCGATAGAATAAGTACCAGGCTTTAAAAAAAAGAAAAAATAAGTACTAGGCTTGATTCATTCGACTAAAATTCTTCAAGGCGGTGCTCCAGCATAGCCGCAGTCTAAAGGCTGAAATAAGTAAAAGGTATAAGGTAACCTATTGTACGGTGCGGAAACGGTTCCTCAAACCATTTGAAACGTACGTAAGTGAATAAAGCTGTGTAAGAATAATATTCTTTAATCTAAGGAGGCAATCTGGCAGAATCGTTAGTACACCAGACAAAATGCTTCACGGCATCTCTTCTGTCTTTACGTTCTGAGTTCAAATTCCGCCGAAATCGACTTTACTTTTCATCCTTTCGGAGTCGATAAATACCAGTTGAACACTGGTCTCCCCCTCCCGTAAAATTACTGGCTTCTTTTATCTTTTGTCTTTCACTTGTTTCAGTCGTTATAAATACTGGAGTTGGACAAAATAATGGAAACACCTTAAAATTTCAAACAAATTTATTTTGATATGGGGTAGGACCGCTTTTAGCAGTAATTACAGCTTGAATTCTACGTACAAAGTTTGAATTGTTTCCAAAGGAATTTTTGTTCATTCTTCAGTAAAACAATCTCCAGTTCTTGTAGTGATGATGGTGGAGGATATCAACTCCTTACTTGTTTTTTCTAAAATGCATCATAAATGTTCAATAATATTGAGATCTGGGGACTGTGGTGCCAGATATGTGTTCAACTTCACTAGAATGGTCCTCGTGCTATTCAGTAACAACTTTAGCTGTGTGATTTAGTGCATTATCATCCTGAAAGATTGCGTTTCCCCCCGGAAACAGTTCCGCAACCATAGGATGAATTTGATCAGATAAAATGCTTAAATAGTCTTGACTATTAATTCTGCCATGAAGGGAAAAAACTGGGCCGGCAGATTACCAAGAGAGGTGCACGTCTGGTCCAGAAAAGACAGAGGCGAGAGAATAATGGCCTGTAATCATGTGTGACCAACAGGCAGAGGGGAAGGGGGACAAGAGAGAGGATGAGGGAAAGAAAGAAAGTGAGGAGAAGAGAGAAGGAACAAAAGATAGTAGGGAACGGAAGAAAGACAGGGGCTAGCGAAGGAGACGAGAAACAGGAAATAAAGAGGATTATAGAGAAAGAAAACAGAGTGTGGAATCGCAGAAACTATAAATAAATGTAAGAACTTACTGTGGACAAGACTGCGTGGCCATTATTCTCTCGCCTCTGTCTTTTCTGGACCAGATGTGCACGTAGCTGGACGTCATTTCTCTCGTCTCCCGACATTTTTTCTCTTCTATTTATTCTATATCCTTTCAAAACTTCTCCCAGGCGTTTCTCATTACAATTCGTCTTGGCTTAACGGCCTTTAATGTTTGTCTTCATCGATTGTTTATTCTTTACTTCCACTCTGTCGTTTGTTCGTTCGCAGCTCTAACTCTCGATGAATTTATATTTCTAAAATTTCTAGATGCCGCTGTCTTACGAAGTTCCTTATATTTTCGTTAAAAGCATGAAAAGGGGAGTAATAAACAGTCCCACAACTGATGAAGAGTTATCTTCTTTTGGTATTTTGTCCTCTACTTATCTCTCGTGTGTTTACGTATTTTTCGCTCGTTGATGATGTCATGTATTTAATGTGTATTTTTTATTTATTTATAATCGAATGCCACGCACCCTTGTCCACAGTAAGTTCTTACATTTATATATATATATATAAATATATATATATATATATATATATATATATATAAGAATGCAAAAATGGGACAAAAACGCAACAGGTGACAAACAAAACATCCAGGCAGATGATGATACAAAAAGGAACAAGAAAAAACAAGGACAGGTCATTCGGAGTTTTCTTTCCTCAGTCGAGTTCCAGATCATCTTTGCAGTTTCGGCTGGTTATATATATTATGTATGTATGTATGTATGTATGTATGTATGTATGTATGTATGTATATATGTATGTATCTATATATGTGTGTGCATGCGTGTGTGCGTGTGTGTGTGTACGTCTGCATGTCTGTATGTATGTATGTATTTGTACTAGTAAGAATACTCTCTCTTAAAGACTATGTTTTGGCAAAGACGTCCGCTGGTTCGTTCACTTGTCTGTGTTCCAACGGGGTGGTAAAGACACTTTTGAACTGGTCATTCAGTACCTCACTGATCCTGGTTGGACTGTCTGTGAGGGAGCCATCCTTTTGGAAGAGGGTCCTGTCTTGCAGCGTACTGAGGCTGTTTCTTTCGCGTAATGAAAGAAGGCCTTTGGGTTTGACTTAATGTTTTTTATAACCCAGGCTTCTTTGTCTGCTTTCTTCCTCACATAGGACTGTTGCAGCCTTATTTTAATCTCCATCAGTGTTCTTTTTAGGCGCGACCTTTCGCTACTTTTGGGATGTTGGTTGAGTCGATTTGCAACCTTCGTCCGTCGTCTCATGAGGATCTTCCTCTCCCTTGGATTCTCGTTCCTATTTGTTTTGGTCTTGGCATATGGCTTGCACAACAGACATGAACTATTCTAGTTTCATGCCAACGTCTGGTGTGGAGAGATATTTCGGCCAGTCCTGTCTGAGGATCTCTTTTTGGATCGATTTCCAGTCTGCTTTGTGGAAGTTCAGATTGGAGAGATTTTGGGTGCTTCCTTTAGGCTGTATGTCTCTGGTTACTTTCGACCCAAACATAGACAGCTCTATTATGTTGTGATCTGAGACTAATGTCGGCGTCACTTTCACATCATGAATGATGTCCATATTGTTCATGAAGCAGAGATCCAAAATGTTATTCGCTCTAGTTGGTCTGAGTACAACTTGCTTCATGAATAGGGCGTTGGTGAGGTTGAACAGGGATTCCACCCGTACTTGCTTGCAATGAGTCATTCCTGAGAGCATGAGACCTTCGGGCCATTTGACGTTGGGGAAGTTGAAATCACCCATAAGAAATATGGTCACATGGTGTTCCAGTTTCATGAGGATTTCTTTAATTCTAGTGAGGCAATCTTCAAATTTGCCTATGTGGTTTGGAGCATCCGGTGGGCAATACGTATTGCATATGACTATATTATGTTGTCTTATGTATACAATTAGGGTGTCGCATACCGAATTTGAGTATGACAGTAAGACCTGGGGTGTGAGGTCGTTACGGATGTATACAGCAGCTCCTTTCACTTCTGTCTGTTCGCAGTATGACATATTTTGGTACGTGTACTTCTGCATCCTCTACATCAGGGCTGGGGTGAGTTTCCACGAGTGCTATGCATAGGGCTTGATTGCAAGCAGCAAGGTATCTCAGGAAAGAAATTTTGCTTTTATCATGATGCAACAAGCCCCCAATATTTAGTAAAAATACTGGCGTGACGACTGTGCAGGCATTAGGGGAGGCCATCCCGTGTCTGTTGACTGTGGCATTGGTGGGCAAGGTCCCTTGTTTGCGCTTGGTGTTGTCAGGTCAGCTACTGTACAATCTCTTACGCCATGCACAAAAAAGACTCTTACTCAGCTGCTGCCTTGAGCATAACCTCTGAAGAGCGAACTTCTTTTGTAAATTCTTTTCTTTGGAGACGTTTGTTGTCTCTCCTCAGGTAGGTTTATCTCCTTACGACCCCTGTAGTTTTGGCGGGGTGTTGGGTGGGCAAACCGGCAGTTTTTGCCGTCTTCCCCATACCAACATTTGCCTTGCAGGTAAAAGTATATATGTACTTTATTAAAAGCAACAGAAATATCACAAAAATTGTTACTCAGAGTTTCACATTCCCGTTCATCGGACGAAACTCTGAGTAACAGTTTTTGTGATATTTCTGCTGCTTTTAATACAGCATATTGCTCTACCTCTGGTATTTGAGTACTCATTTTTTTCCACCTTGTTTCATATTTATGTGCTTACTTCGGTTATATATAAATATATAAATTATGAAGGAGGTTATTCGCAATTTAAAACCGATAAGCAACAATGCTAGTGCTCACTAGCACCCGCCACCACTTTCGTGACAACTGTACTCATATACAGATAGATAGATAGATAGATAGATAGATAGATAGATAGATAGATAGATAGATAGATAGATAGGCAGGCAGACAGACAGACAAACAGACAGATATAGATAGATAGATAGACAGACAGACAGACAGACAGACAGACAGACAGATACATAGATAGATAGATAGATAGATAGATAGATAGATAGATAGATAGATATACAAAGATATATATACATATATATACATATATGTATATACATATATATGCGTGTGTATGTATATGCATGTATATATATATATATGTACGTACATGTGTGTATTTATGTGCGTGTGCCTGTATGTATGTATCTTCATAGTTTTTACTTCATCGTCCACCAACTGTAGTTACTTATCATAAACCTGGTTAGCTTTTGGTATATTTCTAAACCTTTAAAATACAACAGTTACCGTTGTTTAATAAACAAGGACGATAACTCCTGATAATTACGTACGGATTTATCTCCCTTGTCACATAAATTTTATCTTCTGCTTCAGAAACTCTCTTCAGTACATACGATGTATCAATAAGTAATTAAAATCGCAAACTGACAGAATCGTTGGCACGGAAGGCAAATTGTTTAACAGCGGCACTTTGTTTGTCTTTACGTTCTGAGTTCAAATTCCGTCGAGGTCGACTGCGCTTTTCATCCTTTTGGGGTCTATAAAATTGGTACCAGTTGAACACTGGAGTCGATGTAATCAACTTACCCCCTCCAGTCCACCCCAGCCCCCCACCTCCGAAATTATTGGCCCTGTGCCAAAATTTAAAATCAGTTAGCAATTATATAACATGCAGACGTATATTACGTCACTCTGTGCCCATGCACTCTATGTGTATCTCTGGATTTCAGCATACGCTTGGCCCAGGAATTTCACATGGAGAGGGTTCCCTGGAGAATGGTGCGATTTTCATACATGTTCAACATGGGGGAACTCGCATGGGGAATCTCCGGAACGTTTTCCAAATTTTATCTGTACTACTCGTTGACAATGTTTGGCGATCACGGATTAGTTTGGTTCATTCTTTCTCGGAGAACCCGTTTCTCAAGGTTTTTAAGCTGATCCGTTGTTCTGTAGCCCAATGCGCCAAAGATAATCGATACAAATGAGAACCTATAGACTGGATATAAAAGCAGCAGGTTTCTCATCACTTCTCCATGTTTTCTTTCCCTACAGTTTTTCATGCAAGAGTCACATCTCCTGGGCAGTTTATCTCTACCATAATGCATGTCTTTTGCTCTATGATCCATTGAACAACATGCGTTTACACCGCGTTGCTGTTCTTATCGAATTGTTTCACCAATATTCTTTGTTTTTTTTTATAGGTGCGAATGCATTCCAGTTCTGGTGTGCCTGTGACATGACCGTCAGAGCAGTCATTCCTTTGTATGGCGCTGTGAAGTTTTTGCGATAGAGTCATGTCTCATGGAGAGTTATTATCCTGCAGACACTTTTGGATAACCGAGCAATACGTATGCATGCATATGTATACAGACAGACAGAGGAAACTGCAATACTTTCACAGCCAGTACATTCAGCTCTCAACGTTTCAATCCGCCAGACTCAAAAGAGATTCAATTGCAAATATACAGAACAGTAATGAAAAAGAGACGATTTTTTACTGACTCCATGTACCAAGTTTGAGGCACAGGCCAATAGAAGACCCAACTTTCAAATTTTATTCTTATGATTGCAGAGTAGTTCAGCGAAATAACTTTGCAGGTGAACTGGCACGATTGTA
Source organism: Octopus bimaculoides (assembly GCF_046866305.1). Taxonomy (NCBI): domain Eukaryota; kingdom Metazoa; phylum Mollusca; class Cephalopoda; order Octopoda; family Octopodidae; genus Octopus; species Octopus bimaculoides. The sequence continues at coordinate 92,624,152 of NC_142934.1, read as the reverse complement.
AAAACGCCCATCATTTCAATTTTGCTGTTCATTCTTGTGGAATCAATGAAATAACAATCCATGGTGGTGGATTGGAGGAATTGTCAGATGAGATATTTTCTGGTATCAGCCTCACTCTTGATGTTATAAGTTCAAATTCCATCTCGAACTATCGGTTTCCTCGTGGCGCAAAATAAATCTTTTGGGACACGGCTAACGTTGATAAACCCCCAATGTTCAACAGAGCCACACGTTGACAAGAACAACATTTCGTCTACGTTAATAAAAACGAAAGCAATCTTTCAAAAAAGGGAGATAACTACGTCGGCCTTTATGTTCCATTGAGCAGAATTAATAAGTTTTACTGCCAGAATGTTTTACACTGAGTCGTCTGTTGTCTGCAACAATTGAGCAATGATACATTCAAGAGATTAATTGAATGACTGAGGCGATTGTTTTATTGTGAATAAGGAGAACAAAGTAATGAGAATTGCGCTTAAAACAATTCTTAACTGCTTTAGTCAATAGACGGGAGCCATGCTGCGGCACCACTCTCTTTACTCTTTTACTCTTTTACTTGTTTCAGTCATTTTGATTGTGGCTATGCTGGAGCACCGCCTTTAGTCGAGCACATAGAACCCAGGACTTATTCTTTGGAAGCCTAGTACTTATTCTATCGGTCTATTTTGCCGAACCGCTAAGTTACGGGACGTAAACACACCACTATCGGTTGTCAAGCGATGCTGGAGCGACAAACACAAACACACAAACATATACTCACACATACATATATATATACATATATATATACGACGGGCTTCTTTCGGTTTCTGTCTTCCAAATCCACTCACAAGGCTTTGGGCGGCCCGAGGCTATAGTAGAAGACACTTGCCCAAGGTGCCACGCAGTGGGACTGAACCCAGAACCATGTGGTTGGTAAGCAAGCTACTTACCACACAGCCACTCCTACGCCTGATTTTTTTTTTTTTTTTTTTAATTTGGTACTTATTTTATTGATCTCTTAAGCTGAACCGCTCAGTTACGAGGACGTAAATAAACCGACATCACTTGTCGGACGGTATAGTGGGCAGAAACTCTGGCACAGAGACATGCAGGCAATCACAAGGCATTTAGGGGTCCGAGGCTATAGTAGAACACATTTGTCTAAGGTGCCACGCAGTGGGACTGAACCCAGGACCACGTGGTTGCAAAGCGAGTTTCTACAATCACACAGCCCAAAAATTCATTTGGAAAATAAAGTCAATCCATGTCCTCTGTCATTGATCTGCTAGATGTAGCAGTTAATCCTCAAGAGAGGATCAAAGCTGACTTACAATAACATTCTTCATCCGTTTTTTATCCTCTAAAGTTTGTCGGGGTTTAGAAAGAAAAACGAACGAACTAAATTACAGAAGCTACATCAACTTGGAAAAGCGTCAACAGACTTAAATAACTTGCATTTAAATTACGAATAATTATTCTTTCAAATATAATTCAAGAGTTCTCTCCCTTTCCTTTGGAAAGAATTATTTCCCTCATCACAATGTTCGCCATTTTTCGGCGAAATTTTGCTTTTATCATCCCACGTGACCCATCGCTGGTTATTATTTTTTGGGAATCTTCAGAAAGTGTTTGCAAATCTATGTTTTGCGCACGGGAATTCATACAATCATCCAAAAGAAACAAACAATGTCTAGAAAAACTGTTTTATGCTTTCTCTCTCTCTCTCTCTCTCTCTCTCTCTCTCTCTCTCTACCTGAGTTACAAGAAGAAGAAGAGAAAAGGAGAGGATAAACTGACAGACAACCTCTTTTTATTAGTTTACAATGAAGACAAGGAAAGTGACATATATATATATAAGTAATGTCAAACAAAACAGTATGTGCCTTTGTGTATGTATGTGTTTGTATGTGTGCATGTGTTTATGTGTGTATGTGTGTGAGCCTTTGTGTGTGTGTATGTGTGTCTGTCTGTATGAGTGTTTGTGTATGCATGTATATCTGTGCATGTCTTTTGTGAGTGTGTGTGTGTGTGTACATAAGTTTCATATGTGAATACACGTAAACTACACAATCGTTTCCTCTCACCCTTTCGTCCCTGGCAGTTAGACCAGTGGTTCTCAACCAGGGTTCATATTACTTTTAGAGGTCCATATTACTTTTAGGGGTCCATATTACTTTTAGCAGTCCATATGATCATCATCATCATCATCATCATCATCATTTAACGTCCGCTTTCGATGCTAGTAGCATGGGTTGGACGATTTGACTGAGGACTGGTGAAACCGGATGGCTACACCAGGCTCCAATCTGATTTGGCAGAGTTTCTACAGCTGGATGCCCTTCCTAACGCCAACCACTCAGAGAGTGTAGTGGGTGCTTTTACGTGCCACCGGCATGAAGGCCACTCAGGCGGTACTGGCAACGGCCACGCTCAAAATGGTGTATTTTATGTGCCACCCGCACAAGAGCCAGTCCAGGGGCACTGGCAACGATCTCGCTCGAAAATCCTACGAAGGCCAGTCAGGCGGTACTGGCAACGGCCACGCTCAGTCAGACGGTACTGGCAACGGGAAAAATTTATTCTTCAATAAACTGGCCATACTTCTACAATACGTCAAATATTTTGATTTTTTTAATATAATTCCTAATATTCAATTAAAAATTATGATAGGATTTTTTAAAACCATCAAACAGCTCTGAGTGTCCACCCATGGAAAATAAGAACCAGTGGCTTCCAGAGGTTAACAATGGTTGAGAATCACTGAGTTAGGACAGTAGTGCTTTACAATTCATTCCAAGGCTAGATAAAACCTATTTCCTACAAATATACACCAAAATGAAGACCAGGAAGTTATTTGAATCTTGTTCAAAGCTTAGAAGTCATTTTTCTCTTTGGTATTTCCTTTAGATGATGTGGTTTCCCAGCAAAGCTATTTTAAGTGAGAGATGAGGAATTATGTACATTTACATTTGATGGATATTTGTCCTCATCTTGTTTGTTGTTAACACAACATTTCAGTTGATATACCCTCCAGCCTTCATCAGGTATCTTGGGGAAATTTCGAACTTGGTTTCTCATTCCCAAGTTATTTTTCGATGTTATCATTGTTATTATTATTATTATTATTATTATTATTATTATTATTATTCAGGAGATGTAACTGATATACCAGTTATACTTTGAGGTTAGCAATAATGACATAGCATGGAGTTATGACGATGAATATGGGTTTGGTTTTCTCTAGAGTGTTAGCAGCAGAAGTGAACTAAAACAGAATCAGACTATATACAAGTATATTCTTTTATTTGCTTCAGTCATTTGACTATGACCATGCTGGAGCACTGCCTTTAGCCGATCTGTTGGAGTTGTACAGAAATAAATCGTAATGATTTGGGTCTCCAGGTGGCAGCTGATGTTACAAATACACATTTGCTTTGCTTGATTGTGAATTTCTTATATCTTAGTCTTGTGATTCAGGGTTGTCCTTCAATCTTGTAAAGTGGAAAGTATTTGTGGATTCATAGTCTGTAGAGATTTCTTACTTTGGTATTGTCATCTATATTACACAAAAATGAAAATAACACTGACATCCAAGTGCCAATCTCAAAATCCTAGCTGTCCCAAACAGAGCGCTTTTGGGGGTTTGCTCTGTTCATTTGTTTTTCTAAGAGAGTGTCACTTTATTTCTTTTAATAACAATACTTTTTATATCACCTCACATCCTTTCACCAAATTTCCGATTTCTGCATCCATTTTTGGCCAGAACTCGTAGCTGCACATTAAAGCTTCCATCCTCGAAATACCAGGATGTGCAACATGATACTCTCTCAACATTTCCTTTCATAGTGTTTCAAGTATCATTACTCAAGTGTTTCAAGTATCACTACTCCTTTGTGCATAAATCAGTTCACCATCACAAACTGAGTGTAGATTCATGTCTCGGTTTTGTTTCACACCAATCCTCTTCCTATTTACTTTTCCTGACCGCAGTGTTCTTTCCATTTCTCTTATGAATTTGTCACAGAACCTCCCAAGACTAGACACCAATATCTAAGCATTATCCAAGCCTAATTTGGTTGCATACAAAGAAAGACCAAACATCCAGAAAAACCGATGAATAGGGTCTTGTTTCATTAGGATAATGCTTCAGCACACAAGTCCTTAGTCTCAATGGTTGCTGTGCATGACTGGCTTCGAACTGGTTGATCACCCCTCCTTATGTTAGTGATTTGGTTCCATCTGGTCATCATCTGTTTCCCAACATAGAAAAACACTCGGCTGGGCACCAGCATCACTGTGATGATGAAATCTTATCTGCTGTTGATGACCATTTTGACCAACAGAATAGCTCCTTCGACCAGTGCGATCCAAACACTGCAACTACTTATGGAAGTGTGTGGACAATAAGAGAACTACATTAAAAAATGAACTTCATTTGGTCCCATTCCATGAGAGTGTCTTCCCCTGCCTATGAACATTTTCAGTCAACCCTCAATATATTAAAAAAATATTATTATACCTGCATTTGTTTTAATATTGACATTGATAAAAATCAACATTTTTCATTAAAAAATTTGGGCCTGGGTTTGCACCCCACAAGCAAATTTTGTTGCGGGGCCACTGCATACTCACACATAACAGGGGCAGGCAAAGCTCATTTCAAAACAAGGGGTTTTCTATTCTTGCCTGTGGCTGACTTTCTCTTATTCTTTTATTTGACTGCAGCCATGCTGGAGCACCGCCTTTCTTTTTTTTTTTTTACTCAAACAAATCGACAGCAGGACTTATTCTTTGTAAGCCTAGTACTTATTCTATCAGACCCTTTTGCCAAACCACTAAGTTACAGGCACGTAAACACACCAACATCAGTTGTCAAGTGATGGTGGGGGAACAAACACAGACACACAAATACACACACACACACACACACACACATATATATATACGACAGGCTTCTTTCAGTTTCCATTTATCAAATCCACTCACAAGGCTTTGGTCAGCCTGAGGCCATAGTGGAAGACACTTGCCCAAGGTGCCACGCAATGGGACTGAACCCAGAACCATGTGGTTGGAAAGCAAGCTTCTTACCATACAGCCATGCTTGTACATGAAAATTGGGTATGTTTGTGTACATATGTGTATATATCATCATCATCATGTGTGTAAAGCAGTCAGACCAGCAGTGTCCCTTATATGGAAACAAAACCAAGATATTCAATAACCACAAATCAATAAAATATGTACCAGACAGGAGTGATTGGCAAAATATCGTACAGGCAGTGCCCCAGCATGGTCGCAGTCCAATGACTGTAAACAGTAAAGCAAAGTAGATGTAAATCTGCAGGTATTTTGGCACAGGTATGGCTGTGTGGTTAAGAAACTCACATTGCAGGGTTCAATCCCTGTGCACATCACTTTTGGCAAGTGTCTTTTATTATAGCCCTGGGCCTTGGGAGTGGATTTGGTAGACGGAAACTGAGAGAAGCCCATCACATATAAATGTGTGTATGTGTACATGCATGTCTTTGTGTCGACATTTATCCCACACACACACACAAACACACCACTTGGCAACTGCTGTTAGTTTGTTGACATCCCAGTAACTTAGTGACTCAGCATGAGAGATTGATAGAAACATTTCGAGGTGCTCCAGCATGACCAGCCCAATGACTAAATCAACAAAAAGGTTTAACTGAAAAAAAAAGAAATGGTAAACTCTCTTTCTCTCTTCCTCTCTCTTCACTTCTCCCTCTTTTTGTCTCTCCCCTTATCCCTCTCTTACTGTATCATTCCTTCTTCCTCTTTCAGTCTCTTCCCTTCTCCCTTCCTCTTTCTGTCTCTTCCCTTATCCCTCTCTCTTACTGTCTCTTTCCTGCCTTCTTTGTCTCTTCCCTTCTCTCTCTTTTTGTCTCTTCCCTTCGCCCTCTTTCTGTCTCTTCCTTTCTCTCTCCTTCTGTCTCTTCCCTTCCCCCTCTCTCATATCAAATTTCACAATTGTCAAGTAACCACCAACTCCCCCCTCCTCCTGTACAACATAACAAATTTATTTTAATCCACAACAAAAACCTCCTTTTTAAGGTCACTCATTGCATGTCTGGCCCAACTGATCAAATATTTAATGACCTGCACAAAAGATAACATTCTATATCCTGTTACCAACTCCACGTTTCGTCCATGACCAACACACCTTAACATGCCACAGGGACATTCACCTGCTCCTCTATATCTTATCTTTCTACTTGTTTCAGTCATTTGACTGTGGCCACGCTGGGGCACCATACTGAAGGGGCACTCCGAAAGGGGTCTCTGGGCATAGCATCCCTGCCTTTCTGAGTTAGTTTTCCACCACATTTCTTAAAAATTGTGGTAGAGGTCTTGGTCTCAGGACCACTCATGTCTAGAAACTGATGTTGGGGGTAAGCAAGGGCATGCTACCTGTAGAAAATCCCGTTCCAAAAAGGCCTCATGATAGCAAAGGAGAATGGGCACCAGCTAGCCCAAAGGTTGGGGTGGGCTGCACCTGCCTACCCCGGTTGCTGTGGCATTGAGGTAGATCCAGCTACCCCCGTTAACTGGGGACAAAACCTGGATTTAAAACACTGGATGATGATGATGAAACCGATCCTAGGACTCATTTTTTAAGCCTAGTATTTATTCTATTGATCACTTTTGCTGAACTGCTAAGTTATGGAGACATAAACACACCAATATCAGTTGTCAAGCAGTGGGGGTGGGGCAGATACAATGACACAAACACACGTGACATTTCTTTCAGTTTCTGTCTACCAAATCCACTCACAAGGCTTTTGGTCAGCCCAAGGCTATATTAGAAGACACTTGCTCTAGGTGCCATGCACTGGAACTGAACCCTTAACAATGTGGTTGGGAAGCCTCTTACCACACCTGAACCTACTACATATATTACGTCCACTTTGTTTTGTATATTTCTGTTACAAGACAGGTACAAACTCCCCTCTATAGACAGGAAATTCTAAAAATACTCCTCAATTCTACTCTATTTACTACAGTGAGTGTAGTTGGACAGGGATGAACTCCACTAAACAGCCTTACATTTTTAGAGTTATAGAAACAACTAACGAATCACTTGACCTAAAAATAACAGCCAAATTCCCTTCAATCACATCCTATTATCTTAAAACAGGAAGGAAACTTTAAACACTAGTCGTAAATATACAGAAAGAAGGGATGGTCAAATTTGGAATGTCTTTGATTATTTGTTTGATAAGAGCTGGCCTTAAACACAGGTACAAGTGTGACTGTATTAAGATCGTTTTCTAACCTTGTGGTCTTGGTTCAATCCCACTGCAGGTACCTCGGGCAATTACATTCTACTATACCCTAGGCTAGACGATTGATTAATTGCTCAGTTAATCAATCAAACCAAGTTTGTCAGTCCTTTTGTCATCATTCACGACCTCATCCATGACATAACCACCAGCTCCACTCCAGATAATTCTAATTTCTTCAGAATGGTAATGTTGGTAACCATCTCTATTTTATTAAACAGGGCCATTTGTCTGCTCCTTTTTTTCAAAGCTCCCTCAAATATGAGAAGTACTCCTCTCGTACACCATTTGAGTCATCACATGAAGACAACCACTTCTTTCAATACATTAACCCTTTGGCATTCAAATTATTCCGTCAAATGTAATGCTTATTTATGCAAATTGTTTTCAATTTATCAGACATTGAGACTTTGATGATGTGATCAGTTATTTTTTAGAATTACATTGTAAAATAGGTGAGAGGGACCAGATCAGGTCAGTCTCACCATAAAATAGAATATTTGGGCCAGATGGGGCCGGTTTAAATGCTAAAGGGTTAAAGATTAATAAAAGTTTCAAGAATTCCATGGCGAGCTTAAAAATATTTTTATTTACATTTTTAATGTCAAGCTTAAAAACAATTTATTTTGGATTTGTTGGTTACTTCCATAACTGGACTCCAGAGTTGCTGGACTCTAAAGTTAGACCACAAAAATAATTCCAATAAATAATTTTAAAAAAAAAAAAAAAAATTTTTTTTTTGTTATTTTGTCATTTAATTAATACATCCACATCAAATCAGTAATCATTTTAGATAACAAGCTATAGTTAATTAAATGAAATAAAAACAGAAAGAATAAAAATTTCAAACTTAAAATTTTAATTAAAATTTATTTTTGGTTTTAGTGAAATGACTAGCCCTAAATGGTGCACTGAAAAAACCTCACTCATTCACACACACACACACACACACACACACACACATATTACTGCTACTATTGGGTTGTCAGATAAATTCGTTTGTTTTCTTTTTCATTTATTTTAATCATTTCCTGTGTTATTTGGATTAACTCAAAATATATTTTTTTTTTGTAGTGCTGTTCTCTTTCTTCAACATTTGTTTATTAATTTTGAAATTTCAATAAATTTTACTGCTTTTCAAACAAAAGACAATGGAGTGCCAAGTAGAAAAACACAAATGAATTTATGTGACAACCAAATACTAAATATATATATGTATATATATTATTACAATCAGACTAATTCATACAGAAACACAGAGATGTAAGTTAGTGATGTGAGATAAAAAAAAAAAAAGTATATTAGTTCTTTAGTTCATTTCAGCCATCATGGCTAAGTTTATGTTGGAGTCCAGTTACAGTCATACCTGGTGGTTGATATTAACAGTGACTGCCCATGTTTATTTCCTTGCTATGTAAGGAGACACGATTGCTATGAGGTTAAGTGCCCTGGGCTGATGAGTACAATAATAATAAATCAGTCCAATGTACTCAGGTAGTAGAATCTGTGACGATTCAGTCACGATGTTCAAGAGTTCAAATTTCACTACAGCAGCCATTGTGTTGTGTTCCTCAAAAATAGAGTTTTTTTCAGAATGGACAAACAAAATTAGGGACCATACAAGTTGCTCCAACAAATGAACTATCACAGGTCAACAACAATAAAATAGGTCTCACCTATGAAACAGAGCGAGTTGAAAAACTTGATTAACAGAGATTATCCCTGCAATGAGTAAACAGAAACTCTAAAGGCAGTTTAGAATCTAAAAAACAGGCAATGACAATTACCTGCTTTGTTTTTTTTTAATTTTAACCTTTTAGCATTGAAACCAGCTGTATTTTGGTTATTCTGAAAGTCTGTTTTATGTTCAAACTGGCCAGATCTGGCTTTTCACACCAACTCTACAACATCATTCTAAAAATAAGCAGTCACAACATTGAAATCTCAAAGTTACAAGATAACGGAGGATTAATTCAAAAGGTTATGGATAAATAAGGATTACATTTGACAGAGTAATCTGAATGCTAAAGAGTTAAACACCCTAGAGTGAGTTTTTATCTACTCATTGCATGGATACTTTTCAAAAGTATCAAAATCTTTTTCAACTCAGTACATGACATATGTGAGATCCTCAGCCATATTGTAACACTCTTCATGTTAGCAAAAGCAGGGAAAATGAGATATTAACAAGGAAAGGAAAGAAGTTGTAAGTTCAATTCCAACTCAAAGAGAAAATGTGAGCTTGAATACACACACACACACACACAGACACATTTGGATTCATCTTATTTTGTTGCCTGAAGAATGTGAAAAAGTGAGTATCAACAGAGGTAATCATTAGCATTGGTGGGTGACCTCATTGCTACTCAGAGTTTCCTGCCATGTGCAGTCAATCAGGCGACATGCATAATATTACGTTATTTACATTTGACGGGTATTTGTCCTCAACTTGTTTGTTAACACTAAATTTCAGCTGATGTATCCTCCACCCTTCATCAGGTGTCTTGGAGAAATTTCCGAACCTGGGTTCTCATTCCTAAGGTATTTTTTGATATTATTACTATTATTATTCATCAAAAAATACCTTAGGAATGAGAACCCAGGTTCGAAATTTCCCCCAAGACACCTGTTGAAGGCTGGATGGTATATGAGCCGAAACGTTGTGTTAAGAACAAGCAAGATGAGGACAAATATCCATCAAATGTACATAATTCCTCATCTCTTAAATATAGAACGCATAATATTACATAACCTGTATTGTAGATATATAAACTGGACTAATTTAACTGTTTCTCTGTACATTGAAAAACATTATGAACAATCTTATTTGTTTTTCAAACGTTACTGGGTTCTCACGAGAAGCATCTACATGAATTGGACCAATCCCTGAGAAACAAGCAACCAATCTGATTATAGACTCAAAAAGCTAGAAAAAAAAGTAGGGCCACTAAATTGCATAAGTATTCACATTTGAACACTCTCAACCCTTAAGAACTGGAAAAACAGAAAGAAAGAAACAGGCAAACAGCAGCAAAGACAGCTACAAAATCAAGAGGGGGCGCGGGGCCTGTCAACAGGGATCTCAGTCCATACAGTATCAAGGCATGATATGCGACGGTTGAAGCAGATTGAATGAATAAATCTAACTAAAAATACAGATGAAATAGTTTTAAAAGATGACTATATGTTTGTGGGTTGGATTAATTGAAAAACAGGAGTTAAAACAGCTGGGAGTAATTTCAAAAATGTCCACATATTAAACAAAATTTTAAAATAGAAACAGAAAACCAAAAATTAATGTAACTGGACAAATATACAAAGTAAGCATTCACATAAATGAAAAAAAGAACTATTTCTTATAACATTGTCATAGGAACAAGCATTGCTGGCCAGAAAGAAGAGCTCAATATAGAATGGCTCCCAGAAAAGGAAAAAAATGAGAGAGGTACGTTGCAAGGGACCATGCCTCCTTTGGAATACATAAAGGAAGCAGCAAAGAGAACAACAGATATCTTGCCAAAAATGGAGATGTGTTGTCCCCCCGCCCAGCCCCCATGAGCCCTAAAAAGAACAGATGGAGGAGAGCTGTTGTAACAATGGAGTTTCCATCAAGTGGGGTAAGAAATCTTAGAGATTGACATCAAGATCAAAGATGATGTGAGATGACAGGTGGCGTTAGTGTACCATTCACCTGTGTCTACAGGCTGGTGCCACAATTTATGTGGCAATGGAAGGTGGCAGCCAGTCACATTGATAGCAATGTGGACATTTGGTTCATTGTCACCTTTTATGGCAGTGCATGGGCAGGTGGTAAACACAAGTAAACACAAAACAATATGTGGCCGGGAGGAGTCTGCATGCACAGTTAAGTCCTGTTGGCCCCTGAAGACCACAAAATTATAGTTGTATCCCACAGCAGATGCAGAAAGAAAACCAATTAGACTCATAGTACAGAGTTAGAGATCTGTGTGTGTGTGTGTGTGTGTGTGTGTGTGTGTGTGTGTGTGTGTGTGGCAGTAAGATCCACTTGAGAACTCTCAACCCTTAAGGACTGGAAAAACAGAAACAGGCAAACAGCAGCAAAGACAGCTACAACACCAAGAGCATCACTAATTGTAGCACCAAGGATATTTTTCTGCCTTTTGTGACTTCATGTCTGATGTCAAATTGTTATTGCTTTAAATGTTGTAGAAAAAAGAAAGCATAGAAGCCAGAGAAAGAATGGATTGGAAAAAGTTCAAGGATCTCGTACTTTTGCTAGCAACAAAGGATTTCTCCCTTGGAGTGAAGGACAGATTTTATGATACTTGGGTACAAAGTATGATTCTGCATAGCAGCAAGATATGTCCTGATTGGAAAAGAGCTGGATGTGCAAAGTTAGAAAGAAATGATGTGAGTAAGTTCCACTGGGTGTGTAATGTTAACCAAAGAATGGAGTAAAAAATGAAAGGAAACGAAAAAGAGAAGGATGTAGTTATGCAAAGAATGTGGTGATGTTGATAAATGATGCAAATGTAAGATGACTGCTGGATAACAAAGTGCATGGCACTCAAAGTAGATGGAACTTCTGAAAGAGAAAGACTTTAGAAGACATGGAACTAAGGACTGAAGAGAGATCTCAAGATGCTGAGCCTCATGAAGACAGTAAAGGAAAGCAATGTTTGGAAACATACAATACTGAAGACCCATCCATGTCCGTAAGGAAAGCGAAGTGAATGTTAAAATGGTGGAAATGATGGAGACTAGGATGGGTGTATTTACATTTGGTTTTCTTACCCATTAATGCTGCCTTTTTAATCTCCTCCTGCCATTATCATCTCTCCTATTCACAACATCATGATGACCATGTTATGAGGGACAGTGTTGCATCAGTCTAGATTCGATCTTCAAAACGGTGGATAGAAGCAAAGATAAACCAACCAGAAACTAACTAAAATAAATGAAAGTTATTTCTCTGGATAAGTATTTCAATCAAGTGTTATATTATTACAATCATGCTAGCGGATGTTAAACAATGATGAGTAACATTGCCCCATGACAGCATTAGCAAAAAAAACTCCAGTTCACCCATATATCATCATCATCATCATCATCGTTTAACGTCCGCTTTCCATGCTAGCATGGGTTGGACGATTTGACTGAGGACTGGTGAAACCGGATGGCAACACCAGGCTCCAGTCTGATTTGGCAGAGTTTCTACAGCTGGATGCCCTTCCTAATGCCAACCACTCAGAGAGTATATATATATATATATATATATATATATATATATATATATATATATATATATATATATATATATATATAAGATATGATCATTATTTAATGTCTGTTTTCCATGCTGGCATGGGTTGGATGTTACAACAGAAGCTGGCAAGCCAGCGGACTGCACCAAGCTCCAATGTCTGCTTTGTCATGGTTTCTATGGCTTGATGTCCTTCCTAATGCCAACCACTGGGTGCTTTTTACAAGGCATCAGCACCAGTGAAATCATCAAGATAAGACCCTTCGATTGAGCTGGAGAGTAGTATTGGGGGGAGGTGGTTTTGTGCTTGGTGATGAAAGGTTAAAGTAGGACAGAAACGGATGTCTTGTTCTAGATATATCAATTTACTTTAAAATAGAATTCACATTAGCATAACATATAACCCTCGCCCCACCCCTATTTCCGCCACCCCCACTTCCAGCATCAACTGGCTGGGTTTTTTTGTTTTTTTTGTACAATGTCTGAGTTGGTTTTGCTGGAATTTTAATAAAATTGCTTTTAAAAAAAAGGCTATTAAAAATACTTTAGTTACATGTAATATATACACTGATAAAGAGTGAGTAATATATTCACAAAAGGATTCAAACCATGGATAAAATGATAAGTTTAGTTATTGCTTTTATGATAAAAATGTTAAAAGCCCAAACACAAAACAACGCAGACCAATATTCCTCAACGAGGACCAAAAGCATGACTGGAATCTATCGTGATGTACTACAAGTTTGCTTCCTGGCCATTTGGTGTCTGGTTCACTCCCACCGCATGGCACATTGAACAAGTGTCTTCCATTATAGCCCTAGACCAACCAAAGCCTTGTGAGTGGCTTTGGTAGATGGAAAGTGAAAGAAGTCCATCGTATATGGATGTATGTCTGGACATAACGAGAGGCTTGTGAATGAGCATCATCATCATCATCATCATCCAAGTGAAGCTGTTTATTGACAGTCTTCTGTGAAAACCATGTTTGGCCAGGGAAAAATATTCCTTCGCTTGGAAACAGGTGAGGGTTGGGGACAGTAAGAGCATCTAACTATAAAGAATCAGACTCAACAAATTGTGTCTGACCCATGCAAGCATGGAACAGTGGACATTAAATGATGATGAAATTCTGTCAATGAGTATTCTATTTCAACTAACAGAATTATAGTTTACATGGTTGAATATTCCACAGACAGATACACCATAAATTTAATCTCCACTATGACAACACGTTTGGCCCTTTGAATGGCAGTGCAATGTGATGGGATTCTACACAGTTTCTGCATAGAAATATGGTTTGGGTCAAAATGAAGGTTATGGTAGAAGACACTTGTCTGAGGTGCCATGCCACAGGATCAAACCTGAGAAATCCTGATTACAAAGCAAACTGCTTAATCATCTCACCGTTCCTGCATCCATCACCACACACACACACACACACACACACACACACACACACACACACACAGGAATATACATATACACAACTGTTCACAGACATTGCAATACAGTAATAGTAATGGTATATATTAGTTTGTTGAAAGAACGGTGAGGATATACAATAGCGATGTAATAAGGTGGATTAATGGATTAGGGTAAAGAACGCAGTGTCATGAATTTATTGTTACTCCAAGAGTCCCCAACTAGTAAATATTCTTCGGATAAATGTTCCAGTTAGATATCTTGTGGTATTTACAACATATCATTGAATATAAACACACACACGTTTGCATATGTAGAGATGTATATGTAAGTTTGTGTGTATGTGTGTGTGTGCATGTTCTTGGGTCCTAAAATGCAAGTTTCTAACAGACAGGTTTACATTTATTTGGAAAACATAAAAGAAATGACATATGATTTTTTTTTATATACCAAAATATAGAAATTTGGACGGACAAGGGTCACCCTCATTCAGACACACACACACACACAAAGGACACATGCATGCACGCACACACACACACACACACATGAACATATCTTTTTTTAAAAAAAAAAGTAAAATTGAGAAAACAGAAATGAAACTAAGTTTTTGGTGAAGTTATTTTGTGGCAACACCAAATATGGTTGGAGATTGGACAGTGAAAAAGGTTGAATGATGTAACTTCTCGTAGGAATAAGTAGAAAATCCAGCCTGTTCTACATGCTGAGAAGTGTCACGGAGAAGGCGACATCGGCCAAAGAGGAGATACCACATGATGCAGCAGAAATATTGACGCAGCCGGAGAAAAGTCAGCAGTTTGGATTTGGTATGTTCAAAGAAATAAAATGTGCCACCCTGAAAAAGAGTTGAGGATAATAATAATAATTTCTTTAATTGGCCACAAGGGCTTAAAGTATTACAGACAATACAAGAGCACAAAAATGAGGTTTATATTGAGTGAAAAGAAACCAACAGAAAAAGAAAAGAATTTTAACACAAATAGTTCCCCCAATTTGGAAAATTCAAGGGAAGCCCTACATGAAGGGCCTTTGCAACTCTCACTCTTCCCTTCATTAAACACATCACAAGGCACCAACTCTATTCTCACCTTCCTCTTCAGGTGGTACAAGACAAAGTTGATGAGGGTTTGGCCAAAGAGGAAGATACTTACCTTGAAAGCATTCAAATAAATCAACCAGACCAGTTTTGTTGCTATGACCACCATACAAAAGATTAGTTGTATGCCTCTGCCAAAAGAATGCGGCTCAGCTGATAACTAGATTTGTCCATCCTACATGCAACAGCATCGTTTCAACACATGCCCACAAATTAGTAAACACACTGACACAGAACAATCGCCCACAGGATGGGTTGCAATGCCTGGCATTTATTCTTCATATGTGGGGTTTATTAATTAAGTTTAAAGTATATATTGGAGTTGATTCCACCCATCAACTGAATAGGTTTGTTAACACAGATTATGGAGAAAAAAAATCTTTCACCAATAATAAATGTTACATGATTGTCCAGCTCCAGGATGGCCTGGCATTTTCCTTTCATTAGTTGACAAGAGCAAAAGAGTTTGTCTAGTGGGTAAGACTGAACAAACTGAAGACAGTTTTCTCTAAAGCCAAGCCGCTCCCCCATCACATTAAGATTTCCTTTGGAAAGAAAAGTGAGAGTGGAGAGAGATGGTGCCCCCATCAGCAAACTGGCTAAAAGGAGTAAGTGTGAGTGGCAAGTAAGACTAGAGTGAGGAATACAGCTGGGAGAGGATACTTGCCTTTGGTAAAGTTATCTGAGACCTGTGAAAATATTTGATTCTAAGACAAGGGCTTCTAACATTTTTGCAATTTTGTCACCATTTCCCCAATGTTTAATGTATATATATCATCTTTTTACCTTCATGGCTCAAACAGAATTCATTGAGGCAGATTTTCTATGGCTGGATGCCCTTCTTGTCATCAACCCCTACTGATTCCAAGCAAGGTAATAAAATCCCCATAGCCAGACATGATTTTGAAGAAGACTGGAAACAACCTTGCTTATATGATAAGGATGGAATTCATTGAGGTGGCAAGATGGCAGAATTGTTACCTGGACAAAATTCTCAGTGGTGTTTCATCTACGTTAAGTTCAAATTCCACAGGGATTCATAAGATAAGTACCAGCTGAGCACAGGGGGTCGATGTACTTGGCTTCCCCGCTCCCACAAAATTGCTAGCCTTGTGCCAAAATTTGAAACCATAATGATGCTGCTCATTTACAACCATCACGATATCAAGGCAACAGTATACACGCACACACACACGACAGGCTTCTTTCAGTTTCATCAACCAAATCCACTCACAAGGCTTTTGTCATGCAGGGCTATAGTAGGAGACACTTATTTAAGGTGCCACACAGTAGGACTGAACCCAAGACCACATAGTTGGAAAGCAAGCTTCTTAACCATCCAGCCCTGCCTGCCCCTACAGAAGTATTACAAAATTATGTGAGATCAAAATATTTTATCTCGGATTATTTTGGGATTAGTATCCCTTCCACAGGACAAACGAGGGCTCAAATCTATTATCATTGCTCAGATATCCTCATAAGAGGATAACGCTGTCTTCTCACTGCCACTTCTACCATTACATGACAGCCTCTACTTCTAATAGTCAGCTAGTGGTTCTTATTTTATCAACCCTGGTAGGCAAAGTTGACCTCAATGGAATTTGAACTCAGAACGTAAAGGTAACGACTTAAATATCAATTTGGTGTGTCTATCTTTCACGTGTTTCTGTCATTAGACTGCAGAAAATTCCGGTGGTTTGAGATTCTTGGAAGAAAGGATTAGGTATAGAGGTTAGTCTAGATTAGTGGTTCCCAACCTGGGGCTCGTGGACCCCTGGTGGTCCATGAACTAAATTTAAAATTTCATATATATATATATATATATATATATATATACAGGGTGGCCCAAAAGTAGGTTTACAGTTATTCAATTATCTCTTTTCATCATCATCATCATCATCATCGTTTAACGTCCGCTTTCCATGCTAGCATGGGTTGGACGATTTGACTGAGGACTGGTGAAACCGGATGGCAACACCAGGCTCCAGTCTGATTTGGCAGAGTTTCTACAGCTGGATGCCCTTCCTAACGCCAACCACTCAGAGAGTGTAGTGGGTGCTTTTACGTGTCACCCGCACGAAAACGGCCACGCTCGAAATGGTGTCTTTTATGTGCCACCCGCACAAGCCAGTCCAGGGGCACTGGCAACGATCTCGCTCGAAAATCCTACAGGAGCCAGTCAGGCGGTACTGGCAACGGCCACGCTCAAAATGGTGCATCTCATGTGCCACCCACACAAGAACCAGTCCAGGGGCACTGGCAACGATCTTACTTGGCTTGCCGGGTCTTCTCACGCACAGCACATTTCCAAAGGTCTCGGTCAGTAGTCATCGCCTCGGTGAGGCCCAATGTACGAAGGTCTTGCCTCACCACCTCAGCCCAGGTCTTCCTGGGCCTACCTCTTCCACGGGTTCCCTCAACTGTTAGGGTGTGGCACTTTTTCACGCAGCTATCCTCCTCCATTCTCACCACATGTCCATACCAGCGCAATCGTCTCTCTTGCACGCCACAACTGATGCTTCTAATGTTCAGCTTTTCTCTCAAGATACTTACACTCTGACGGGTATTCACATTGACATTACACATCCAACGGAGCATACTGGTTTCATTCCTTGCGAGCTTACGTATGTCCTCAGCAGTTACAGCCCATGTTTCACTGCCATGTAGCATGGTTGTTCGTACGCATGCGTCATACAGTCTGCCTTTTACTCTGAGTGAGAGTCCCTTTGTCGCCAGCAGGGGTAAGAGCTCTCTAAACTTTGCCCGCATTCATATATTAACAGTTTAGTTCTTAATTATAGAAATATGTGAAACCATCATTCTATGCTGATTTAGTTAATTGTAAGATAGAAAATTAATTGTAATAAAATGTTTTGAAAGAAATTTAAAGTGCCTAGGTGATAACTGTAAACCTACTTTTGGGCCACCCTGTGTATATATATATATATATATATATACATACACACACATAAGGATAAGCATATCAAAAGGGGGCCATGGGAAAACTCATTTAAATAAAAGGGTTGGGAACCACTGTGAAAAGGAAGGGAACCACTTGTCTAGATAGGGAGATGAGAGACAATGGGTGGTGGGATGAGGAGAAGTGAATAGGTTCGGTTTACATGGAGTTGATAAAGATCCAACACTCAATCCTCAGAAGAGGAGAGGATGGCACCAAAAAGGCCAAACTTGCAATCCTCAATTTGGTCTTAGTATTTATTCTCACATACGGCCCTGGATTTTGAATAATGACCTCAAGAATACAATCAGGAATACAAGCAGCCAAAATGAGATTCTTCCAGAAGGTCTCTGGAGTAGCGTTGCTCAAAAGGGTGTGTAGTCCAGAGGGTCAGAGTCTCTCCAGATTGAACCATTGCTTCTCCGATTTGAAAGTTCACAGCACCATTATTATGATCACAAAACGAATTCTTCAAACCAAGCCAATCGGCAGGAGACATAAGAGACCAAGAACAATATGGTTGGTTAGTGCCTACAGCCTCAGTTGGTCATGCTTGGGGATCAAGCCAGAAAATGTAATGGCAGCTGCTTCTATGGAGGAGGAGAAGGTGTCTAAAGACTACCCACGACAAACCCACCCAGGATTATTGGGTGGAGAAAATGGATGCATGGAAAAATGTATAATCCTTCCCATATTTTCTTCATTGGAGAAGCAGAAAAATTTTTGCCAATATTTCCAATCCTACTTGGTCTTAAGCTTTCTTAAACCCAACCAGTCCGTTATAGAAGTAAAATTAAATATTGATATAACATCCATTCAGTGAGCTTGGCAATCCTGGTGGAATCCATTTCTGCAAGTTATGGGAGCCAGTGGCACTCAAAGAGTACCAAATCTATCTTGACAGATTTTGTATTTTTGGTCAACTAGGGCTATAGTAAAAGACACCTAGCCAAGGTGCTCTATAGTGGGTTTGAACGCAGAACCAAGTAGGTCGGAAGCAAGTTTCTGAACCACACACCTATGTTTACACCCATTCATTTCACATTATTGTTTGGAGTAATATCACTGGAGATTTGAAACTTAAGCTATTCTTCATTTACCATTCCAGGTAAAGAAATCAAAATATCAAGACTTAATCAATGAGGCCCTTGCCAAGGGCTGGCACAGCCACATTTCCCCGTTGAAGTCAGCTGCCATGGCTTTCCATCAGGATTTAGTATGCTATTCCTTGCTGAAGATAGGTCTGGAACCCAGACAATTGAAGAAACCCAACAAGGAAATAGATACAGCAGCTCCGGATGACTAGGATTGCTGAGAGACCACAAGTGGAACTCTTCTGTGGGTGAAGACTGGCTCAGTCCTTGCTGACCCACTCAAATGAAGCATACAGGCTAAGGGGTGAAACACTAGTGGCTATGAAATACCTGCTGACAATACAAAAGGGTTTCTAGCATTGCAATGGACTTAGAGGAGATTGTAAGACCAATGGGTAACTCCAGCAATCTGTGGGTGGAGCAAAGCCTCTCCTCTGATATTTATTTCATTTCACCAAGTTAGACACGAGTGTTCATATCTTGACTTCTTGTTATACAGACATCAAACACAACAGCTTGAGTTGCATGAGATTTGGTTAGTAAATTTGTCATTAAACTTTCCAGTCCTACCATGAAATATGGTGAGAAACATTTTCAAGTCCAAGACACATCACCTAGCTATTCTTCAAATCTCCACTCACTCCAAATATGAAGTTGTCATTCCACCAAGTGCAGCTTCACTCCTTTAATCTGTGGATCAGGGAGTTATTTCTGTTTCTAAGACAAACCATCCCAGAAGAACTTCACAATAAGATAAACATATGTACATTAAAGAATTCCGGAGAAATTACATGATGCAAGCAAATAAAAGAGATTAAAAGAAACCTACAGCTGTTTATGATACAAAAAAAAAAAATTGTGCCTAATAAGGAAGATGTGGATGAGTGCTGACAAGTTTGCTCCTCAAAAAAATGGTTCCAAGTTTAGTCCTGCTTGTGTGACACCTTAGGTATTCTAATGCCCAGGTCATTTCACTGAGGCTTTTAGCTAAGATCTCTTCAAAGAAGCCAGTTGTGTGTGTTACTGACAGCTTGCCTTGACATCATGTGATAGTTGTAAACAAATGTCATGGTAATACAAATGGTGCTCTTCATTTCCAATCTTCTGTGAAAACATGTCTGGCCATGAAGAAATATTACCTTACTTGGAAACAGATGAAGGTTGGCATTAAGAAGGGCATCCAGCTGCAGAAAATCCACTTCAGCAGATTCTGTCCAACCCATGCAAGCATAGAAAAGAGGATGTTAAAATGATGATAATAATAAAGACCACAAGAGAAATAGTTACAGTTTGCAAAATGTAATAATTTTGAAGAAATAATATAAGGATCAAGATTTGAAATTAATGCTGGTAGCTTTTAGAATTTATCTTATAATACTGATAACAAGACCATCACCTACAAAGACCTTAAGGTGTTAACAGGACTCCTAGCACAGGAGAAATTCCACCTTACTATACAACCAATTTTAACAAACAAGATCCAAGTGAAAGGCCTTCATAAAACAAAATGTGCATTAGAGTAGCTTTCAGAAGAGATACCTGGCGTTGCTCAGGATTAAAATGGCATAGTTTGTATATATATATATATAAGCTTGCAAAGACTTATTGGGGCAAGCGAAAGCGAAATCGGGATGGCATCTGTGCCCAGTGTCGCCTTTCTGGCACTTGTGCCCGAGACATGTGTAAGGATTTTCGAGCGAGATCGTTGCCAGTGCCCCTGGACTGGCTCCTGTGCGGGTGGTACATAAAATACACCATTTTGAGCGTGGCCGTTGCCAGTACCGCCTGACTGGCCTTCGTGCGGGTGACATGTAAAAGCACCCACTACATTCTCTGAGTGGTTGGCGTTAGGAAGGGCATCCAGCTGTAGAAACTCTGCCAAATCAGATTGGAGCCTGGTGTAGCCATCCAGTTTCACCAGTCCTCAGTCAAATCATCCAACCCATGCTAGCATGGAAAGCGGACTTTAAACGATGATGATGATATATATATTATAGTTATGTTAAAACAGGTGATATGGGAAAGTGCAGCATTGAGAACAAAACATTTGTGGAGTAAATGATGGGCAAATTTGACTAAGCGACATGTCATGCCTCTGGAGTATTCCAGGTCCTAAACCATCATGGAAATTGGAGGCATGTGATTCTTGAAAGCACCGTAAAGCTGTCAGTGGATATACTCTCCTTTGCGGCAGTTGGTGCTGCATCTAACACAACCATCATCTGAAGTTTTGATACATCCTTTGGGTTTGTTGTTCTACATCACTCACAAAGTAAATTTGGAGGAAATGTAGTTGTTCATTTGTGGGTAACAAGGAAGCAATGAGGTGATAGGCTTGTCTTTGAACTTCAGTGTAAATCCATGTTCAACTATCTCCTTAGATGCACCAAATGATGTCATTTGAAATACAGAGTTGTATTGCCTGATATTGTTCAGAAAATTCTTTGACTGGATGGAAGTGCCTTCCAGAAGATCTATAAGAAGTTGAGGAGCTGGTAGTGCTGGCAATCTTACCTTACCGACGGAGTAGCGCATGCCAGTGTCATCTCCTTTCTGTATTGAGACTTCTTCTAATGTGCTGCAGCATGCGTTTGCTGATCTTGGGAAAGTCTCACCTCACTTCGGTCTTGAGGTTCCATTTGACGTGCAGCAGCATACATTTCCTGATCTAGGGAAAATCTCATCTCCTTTCTCTCTTGGAACTCTTGCCTTAGGTTTATCTACAATCCTCCTTGCTTTATAGTTGTTACTGAAGAGATTACATCTTTAGTTTGAAGTCATCTTTCAATATTATAAACAAAAAATTATGAACATAGAAAAAATTATACATTACTTTCTCTTTCTGTAAGCAGTTTTATGTCATCATCATCATGTGGTATAAACAATATTATAGTCTTATCAAAGTGAAGGCACATGGCTCAGTGGTTAGAGCTTCGAGCTTACGATCGTGAGGTTGTGAGTTCGAATCCCGGACTGGGCTGCATGCTGTGTTCTTGAGCAAGACACTTTATTTTACGTTGCTCCAATTCACTCAGCTGCAGAAATGAGTTGCGACGTCACAGGTGCCAAGTTGTATTGGCCTTTGCCTTTCCCTTGGATAACATCAGTGGCATGGAGAGGAGAGGCTGGTATGCATGGGCGACTGCTGGCCTTCCATAAACCACCTTGCTCGGACTTGTACCTGGGAGGGTAAATTTGTAGGTGCAATCCCATGGTCAGTCATGACCGAAGGGGGTCTCAGTCTTATCAAAAGTGACAGAATAAGTGAGGAGTTGTCTATGAGGCTAAGTTGCTTTATGCATGTGAAACAAACCATTGGTCACTCTATGGCCGGCCATATAATTAACTTCCTCTACTTTTGGAGTATGCTTCTTTTTCGGATATATGATCCACTGACGATATATATATATATATATTACTCGTGTGGTACATTTACAAATCTTTTCAAAGATATATATATATATATATATATATATATATGTATACAGTGTGTGTGTGTGTGTGTGTCTTGTAACAGGAGACTGGTACATTTTTTGTCTTATTTATTCAGCATTACATGCGTTTCATTTGCTAACAGGAGTTACAAAATTGTACATGGAGTAGAAAATATGTGGGATATCACCTATTAGGAATTCTTCAGAGAATCAAATACGAAATTTACACTTGGATGAAGCGTTTATATATATATACTAAGGAATCAGGAGTCCTTTAGATAAGTTAGAAGAGGAGAAAAACATATCTAGTCGTATAAGGAAGTGTATGTGTGTGTGTGTGTATACACGATGGCGCAATGTACGTAAAAGAGAGATTTATATAACATCAGTTTCGAATACAGATATTTTCTTTTATTCTAAGGTAGAGAGGTAATCAATTATATTGAAATCCCTGAACACAAACGATACGGAGGATGAAGATGCCGCTGAACAAAAAAAAAAGGAAGAACTGACATCTGTGAACACTCGACGGGAGTTGCTAACTTTTATGGTTGATATCTACAGCTGCTGCTGCTGCTACAGCACTCTTTAGAATTTGTATTTAGAGAACTGATTCCTCATTGGAGTAACATTTAGCAGCACTGAACGACAACTTTTCGTAGTTGTTCCTCTGATACTATAATTACGATCTCGCT
Organism: Octopus bimaculoides; assembly: GCF_046866305.1. Lineage (NCBI taxonomy): Eukaryota > Metazoa > Mollusca > Cephalopoda > Octopoda > Octopodidae > Octopus > Octopus bimaculoides. The sequence goes on along the minus strand of NC_142934.1, from coordinate 92,600,897 downwards.
CCTCAAGAGGAAGCCTCCATGTGGTCACTTGACCTGCTAGAAATAGTAAAGGAATATCGTTCAAATTACTTCGTTACCATTTTAAAAGACGGCCGCACTGGATTTAGTAATACTAGATACATTGACTAAATAAAAAGAGGGATGGTCACGTGTTGAATTCCTTCTGCCCTGATTTAGGTTGACCTGGTGTTAAAACAATTACTACTATTCTATCACTCAACGAATTCCTCATTGGTTAAAAGTGAAGCGGGAAAAGCATTTTCTAAATGCTTTTTCTAAAAAAACTAATTCGTTTAAAGAATATTTCTCAGTGAAGAAGACTGTAGAGTAAAACGAAACGAATATATTTGGTGTATATGTATAAGCTAGCCCTTTAAATATAGGAATTCCACATATGACCAACCATTTTTTCTTTTTCACTTACAGTATCTAGGACTAAATTAGGCAAGGTATCACCCCTTTTGTTTGTTTTTAAACCATAAGGTGATGCGAAAATCTGACTGCTATTTCTAGCATGTCGAAACCGCTGCATTAAGACACTATCGTTTACAACCAAATAAAGAACGAGCAAAAAACATTAAATGTATATAACTGCCGATAATCTAAAATTTAGTGAATATTTTAAATCCCTTATTTTATAAATTTGTAAGCGATTTAAATAAAAAATAACTAAAATATATGACAGTAAAGATTTGAAATAAATAAGGCCACAGAAGTTGAATAATATACTTACAGGTCGAAGAATTCGTAGGATTTCTTGCAAAACAATTTCGGGTTCGCCAACTGAACAGAGAGTCTGAAATGATACGACAGAATCGAAACTTTCGGATTCCAAATCTTCAAGATTATCGATTGAGGCTTCGATAAATTCTTTGAAAACTGCCTGTTTGCATTCCACTCCTTTGGTTTCCATATATGCCCTGATGAATGGATTCGAATCCATGCTGGTTACGTGACAGTCCGTGGGGAAATAATCGATCCGGCTGCTGGCACCACTAAGGTCCAAGATTTCCAGGGGTCGATCTAATTTTAATTGTTCCACTTTCAAAGGATGGAAAAGCCTCGACATCTGAAATGTCATTTCCGAATTTAATGATCCGTGGATGGTCTTGCGTGTTATATAAGGCAAGTAGCAGTGGATTCGCTTGAAAACGAATAAATAGACGACCAGCATCAGAGCCAACACCATGGTGATGTGCGGCCAGTTGTCCGAAAGGAATTCAATTACTAAATCATATTGCTCAGCCATTATGCTACTATTTCTGTTGTGTTTATGAAGGTGTCTGAGGAATTCGTTCCTTGGGTCTTTTTTTCGTAAATTAAATTAAGCGGTTAGCGGGAATGTTTGCGTAGAAATGAATATTTTTAAACACCGCAAAATGAGGTGGAAAATATGAACCAAACAAACCTCTTCAAAACAAGGTAAAAACGAAGGAGTAAGCGAAAATATAGCAGCAGCAGCGGCAACACCAACAAGTCAGTCAGATTCTGCAAAGAACAGAAACGGGTGGGGGTTCTGTTAATAATAAATGAGCAGCGAAGAGACACATCATAGACACTGAAAAACCCTTCACACACACACATACATATACACAACTAAAAGAAGCGTTAATGTCATAAATGGAATCGTCCAAAGTCGCGGTAGAGCTGTGTGCTACAGTTATTAATTAATCATTAATTGGGTTTCTTCATTATCTTAGACTGTTATAGATTATTCAACAAGTTAAAAGTGTAAGCTTTCATACAGTTTATTTTATTTTTTTAAGTTGAATTTTTCACAAGGATATCCGTTTTTGTTTTTCGTTTAACTAAAATATTTTATAAATGACAAACTGTGAGAGAATGCAGTTTTCAGAAATTAATAGACATTCACTGTAAAAATGAGTTACAATTCTTTTGTGAAAAAGAAAATTAACAAAAAAAATTAAAACCAGGATATTATATTGTTAAAATTGTGACCCAATAGTTCTAGTTAGGAAGGATATATACTCTGATGAAAGTTGATTTATTTAAACCTGGCATAGAATAGTGACTGGAGAAGGGTAATACCGAGTGTGTAGAGATTGGAACTTTAATAATAGAAGGATAAAACTAAATACCGAAAGAAATTCATTCCGAGACACTGTCCTGTTAAAGTCATCTTTTATAATTAACTCTTGTGGCAAAGAAGAAAAATGCATATATATTGATGGTGATGCTGAATCGGTGAATATGTTTTGTAGTATTTACATTCTGACTTCAAATCCCGCCAAGGATGAGACCGAATTCGATAAAATAAAGCTCCAGTCAATAATAATCGACTAGACTCGTCCAAAATAATTTCAACTTTAAGAAATCATTACTATTATTAGTTGTTAGCGCGCCCAACAAAATGCTTAACGACATTTCTTTCGACTCTTTACGTTTCGAGTTCAAATTCCGCCGAGGAAGACTTTGTCTTTCATCCTTTGGGATCGATAAAATGAGTACTGGGGTCGATATAATCGACTTGCACCCGCTCCTAAAAAAATTTCAGGCCTTGTACCTATAGTAGAAATGGTTATTAATCGTTAGCGCATCGGACAAATTGCTTAGCAACATTTCTTTCGGCTTTTTAAATTCGGGGTTCAAATACCGCCGAAGTCAACCTTGCATTTCATCCTTTCGGGTTCGATAAATTCCAGTCAAGTACTAGGGTCGATGTGATCGATTTCCCCCTCCCCTCACAATTAGAAAGAATTACTTTTACTTCTCAGGGCGATGAATTGACAAAATCTTTAGAGCGTCGAACAAATTGTCTATCGGTGATTGTTCCAACTCTTTACACTAACTCCGCACGTTGTCAACTTTGCCTTTCATCCATCTTTCCGAAATCAGTAAAATAAAGATTTTTTTTATTATTATTCAAAATATGAACAGGAATATATTTTACAAATGAAAAACAAGAAGAAAAAAAACAAAAAAGTGGGGGAGAAGGAAAAAATATAAATAAAGTACCAGATACCGGTTAAAACGTGGCCCCCGTCCAATACTTGACCCTATGTCTTCATTCTAAATTCAAAATTTTCTGGAAATGGGTGAAGTATGCTGTCTACTTCCCCACTTGTAGGGTCTGCAAGATGAGTACCTTTTAAGGATCTTGTGACAGTAGAAAAGACGAATATTATTGAGATGGTGTTGGTGTGAATGGAGATAGTATTTCTGTTTTTCTTGTTTGTTTTGTTTTTTTTTTCATTGATAACGTCCTCCATTCACACCATAGTGTTGCGAATCGAAGTCAGATCAAATGCTTGGTCTACTGGGAACGTGTTCATCTCGTTATGGTCTTCGCATGATGATGGCGATGGCATCGGCCTATTGTTGGGACTAATTAGCGAGCACGCCTTTCAGTGTGGGTCAGAGCAGTTAAGTCAGTGTTGACTGAGCAAACTTATCAAAAGTGTTCTACTTATGACCAGTACCCCTTATTCCGATGCAGTGAGTGTGCGTCAAGAACCTGCCATATCATCCCATGACCTTTTCTCTTTTAAGATGTTCAGATGTAGTTTGAGAGATGTAACTGCTATTTTTAATTAGGTGTAGTGGCACCCATGTTGCTTCGGTGATTCAAATTTGTTCATCGTAGTTAATTGATATTTTACCCCTAATTAGCTTTTATTGATCAGCATTGGGACAGCTCTGAAGAGAGGTGTAGCAAGAGAAGTGAAGACAGCTATCCCTGGGTCATGAATGTGAAGAGTCATAAAATTTACAGTAGCTTAACTTATAATTCTTTCTAATGTAGATGCAAGACCTGGAATTTGGCGGGAGAATTCCATCGATCCTAGTGCTCAACCCCTAATGAACGAAAGACGAAGTCGACCTTAACGAGATTTGAACTCAGAACGTAAAGAGCCGAAAAGTATGCTACTCGGAATTTTACCCAAACCTGCTAATAATTTTATTAAGGTGGATACACAATCAAAAATGTCTTTTCGTTCGCGATGCTTAACACCCTTGCTATATCACCGGACCTGAGTACACCTAAGATTAAAGGTATTCAACTTGTAAACATTCCGTCTTTTCAAACTCTGTAAGGTACGATTTGAGGAAGATTCGGTTGCTATTTCTAGCTGGCCGAGTACCCGCGTACAGGCTCCCTCGTTGGTTCGTAATAATTCAGAGTTTATTCAATAATCGATCGAAGAGTATAAATAGAAAAGAAATGTGTAAAAAGGAGGGAAAACAAAAGATCGTTTATACAAAGAACGTGTGAGGAAGAATTGAAAAAAACACACCTGCCTACACCATTCAGCTATATAGGTGCGTGTGTGTGTGTATATATGTACTTGTCTATATATATATATATATATATATATATATATATTACAGTATATATATATATATATATATTACATAAGCCATCAAATCAACAATAAGTAGATAGATATGTACACACGCATATATACATACAAACATGAATAAATATATATTTACATGTATTTACACATACATGCACATACGCTATTATATTCATGTGAATATATGCAGTATTGTATACATATATATATATATACACGTACACACACAATGTTTGTGTGTATATATATATATATATATTATGTGTGGATGTTTGTACACACACACATATTACTTTACACCAATCCATTTGTAACCCAGTTTACAAAACTATTTCTGCCATTTGTTGTTTATTACTGTATTGTTTTTATTGCGTATTTTACAGTCGGTTTCTTTTTTTTTTTTTATGATTGGCACTCCTCCTCCTCTTCTTTTCCCTCTCTGTTTCATGTTCCTTCTACCTTCTCAACTTGACAACACACACACACACACACTTTCTGAATGGGGGTTTCGCGCATTTGTTTATTTATTTATTTATTTATTCATATTTCTAAGTTGAAGAGGAAAGGAGGCAGGAAGCTATATAGTGTTGGATTGAAAGACAATGTAATAATAATAATAATAAGTGATGGTGATGAAGATGGGGGTAGACGTTAGTGTTAGAGATTGATGGAAGGAGAAGAGGAAAAACTAATAATTGTTGGGAATAATGTAGAAATGAGTTAGGGGAGAAATAAGAAGAAAGCCTAAATAATTGCATGCCCTCCTCCACATACACACACGTTTGTTTGTGTAAAAAATAACATACAGAAAACAGGTATGGTATTCAATGCATCCACACGTATGTATAATGTCCAGGTGCATCATAGTATGATGTATGGAAGAACTATAAATACATAAACTTCGTTATTGGTTCATCCATTTTTCGTGTAAACGAGGTAAACCTCGAAATTATTTCGGAGTTGTATTTTTTTTTTCTTAAGTTATCTTTTGGCGGAGGCTTGGCTGTTAAGAAGCTCGATTTGTAACCAAATGGTTTCAGGTTCAGTCCCACTGCACAGCACCTTAGCCATGTATCTTCTGCTATAGCCCTACGTTGATCAGTAACTTGTGTGTGAATTTTTTTAGATGGAAACTGTGTGGAAGCTTGTTGTATGTGTGTTTTTGTGTTTGTCCACCGCTTAACAACTAATGCTGGTTTGTTTACGTCCTTGTAACTTAAATGTTCGACAAAAGAGACCGATAGAATAAGTACCAGACTTAAGAAAATATGCACTGAGATCGATTCGTTCAACTTAACCTTTGAAGGCGATGCCCCAGCATGACCGTAGTCCAGACCCTGGAACAAGCAAATGATAGATGTGACAGGTGATTCATTTGTTATTTAATATCTCCCACAGGTCAAATTCAGCCGAGCTCGACTTTGCCTTTCATCCTTTCGGGGTCGATAAATTAAGTACCAGTTGTGTACTGAGGTCGATCTAATCGACTGGCCCCCTTGCCCAAATAGTTTGGGCCTTGTGCCTAGAGTAGAAAAGAATATCTCCCCCACAGGTCAAGACCAATATTTCACACAGGACAACCCAAGTTCGATTTCTTGTATGTCTTCAATATGGAGCAATGAAACGGTAAACGTTGAATGAGATGAGGACCTCACACTGCAGCGATTGACAATTAAGTACCTCTATATATGCTTCACTGGGTTTTTTTCATGCCAAGGAGGAAACCAGAGAAAACTATTGGATGAATCGTTAGAGCGTTGGACAGATCTTGGGGTATTTCTAACGACTCTATGTTCTGTGTTCAAATCCCACCAAGGTTAGCTTTGCTTATAAACATTTCGGGGTCGATAAAATAAAATAACATTCAAGTGCTGGAACCGATGCTATCAACTAACTCCTCCCTTCAAAACTATTGGGTTTTTCTTGGGTACAGACGGATAATCGCCTGATTAAGGTGTTCTAAAAGCTTTACTTTTATATGCCAGACTTCTTTGGAGACCTCTTGGCAGATATTTACCACAACTGACAGCAGAACAGAGGAATTCCCAGTTTTGAGAGCCGAGGAGCCTAAGCGATGTTGAGAAGGGACCCAATCAATGATCGGGTTGATAATTTTCGATCGCAGGATTTCAAAATTTTAGCCAAAGAGGTTTGCACCTGTCGATAGTCTAATTGGTGATGAGCAAGAATGCCCCATCCTGAACAGATCTATTCACGAAAACCTGCACCACATGCGATACATCAAAGAGACGGTGGTAAAGAACCTGGTATCGGTGAGATCCTGATTAATTTAGACAAATCAAAAGCTTTCAATAGGGTTGACCACTAATACTTGGCGGCTATTCGCACTGCAGTCGGTTTCCACGGATGGATTGTTGCACTGCTGTTCAATGGTTCGGGTGAATGGTCACCTACATAAACTAAGCAGTATCAAACGCTCGATCCGTCAAGATTGTACTCTCTTGTCCCTTCTGGACATATTGATTATTGATCCACTACTGCAGAAACTGGAGATGTTGCGGGGCATTTAGAGCCAACTAGGACGTAAAAGAACCGGGTCGCCATACACGGACGACGCCACCATCATAGTGTCGGACACTAAGCTCATAGAGGTGATCGGCACTATTCTAAGGTACTACGAGGCAGTGACAAGAGTAAAAATCAACAAAGAAAAGTCAGTGGGCCTATAGTTCGGCACATGGAGAGACAAGTCCACACCATCCAAAAACGTCTGGTGGTGTGAGATGTACAGATTGATTAAACTGGGGTCTGGTTCGGTACAGATCTTAAGTGGACAAAAACTGGGACAAGGTGACGAACAGAGTGGTCAACCTCACCCAGAAATTAACCGAGAGAAAGCTATCCTTGCATGGTTGTGTAGAGGTAGCGAATACTTACAAGATCTTTGTCATATATTACCGCCTGACCATCGCGCCTTGCCCCACTTCATGTCTTACTGACCAGGAACGCCTGTTCTTCCGCTTTCTTTGGAAGGGACGCGTTCCACTGGTCAGACTCTCCTTGTCAACACCTACTGAGCAGAGAGGACTGAGCATTCGCTGAAGCCGCGAGATCGATAACGTTTCTTTGGCGGCGAGCAGGTGTGGTTACCGTTTGTCAGATTCACTTTTCTACAGGTCATCTCTTTGACTGAACTATAATCCTGAATCAAGCATAGAGGGAGGCGAGGTTTCTGGCACCTAAAGTGTCATTAGGTATTCTCAACACTCTCCAGTCGGACAATGCACTCAGTAGAAGTTCTGTTTTGACGTGCTGGTCAATGGCAGGTAAGATGGACGACGTTCATCTTAAGGCGGCGAGCTGGCAGAAACGTTAGCACGCCGGGCGAAATGCTTAGCAGTATTTCGTCTGCCGTTACGTTCTGAGTTCAAATTCCGCCAAGGTCGACTTTGCCTTTCATCCTTTCGGGGTCGATAAATTAAGTACCAGTTACGCACTGGGGTCGATGTAATTGACTTAATCCCTTTGTCTGTCCTTGTTTGTCCCCTCTATGTTTAGCCCCTTGTGGGCAATAAAGAAATAAGATGGACGACGTTCTCGGAGTGACTTTGGACGTCGACGAGAATCGGTTAGCTGATCTATTCCGGAGGGCTTTCGGATCGTGTCTCATGGTCAATTTCCAGAAGTCACTAACCTGGCTGTGTCACAAGAGAGATATTGCCAGTTTGTAGTAAACACTACAGGTATAGAAATGCTATCAGTTGGGTCTGTCAATTGGGATTTTTTTTCCTCCGTCTTCCTTTTCTGTTGGACTTCCCTGTTTCTGAAGAAGAGCGTCTGCTCGAAACGTTAAACCATCTTTCTTTCCTTCCCTGAGCGTCTGCTAATACTTTACATGTACCACGCCCTCGCGTTGTTTTTTTATTGTTTGCTCTTGGGTTTTTTCTTGGGGGGGGGGGGTATTATATATATATATATATGGGAGAATGTATGAAAAAACAACAACAGACGAGGACAGGTGGTGTAAATAACAAAAGGATGTATTAGTATGACGCTCGGGAATACGGAAAGTCTTTGACGTTTCGAGCTACGCTCTTCAACAGAAAGAATACGGAGACAAGGAGAAAAACACGGAGAAAAAAAATTGAATAGTGTTCAGTCAACGGTCAGGGAGATGTACTTGCATAGCAAGTGACCTGATCTAAGATCGTGTGCTGGAACGAAAACAATTGCAGCATAGGTGTTTATAAGCCATTTAAACACAAAAACCGTTAGGTTCATTTCAACATTTAAATTTAATTTACCATTCTAAATGTTGAAGTGAATCTAACGGTTTTTGTATTTTTAAATGGCTTATAAACACCTTCCACGCTGCAATTGTTAAGTATATATATACTCTTTTACTTGTTTCAGTCATTTAACTGCGGCCATGCTGGAGCACCACCTTTTAGTCGAGCAAATCGACCGCAGGACTTATTCTTTGTAAGCCTAGTTCTTATTCTATCAGTCTCTTTTGCCGAACCGCTAAGTTACGGGGACGTAAACACACCAGCATCGGTTGTCAAGCGATGCTGGGGGGACAAACACAGACACACAAATATATACACACACACATGTATATATATACGACGGGCTTCTTTCAGTTTCCGTCTACCAAATCCACTTACAAGGCTTTGGTCGGCCCGAGGCTTTAGTAGAAGACACTTGCCCAAGGTGCCACGCAGTGGGACTGAACCCCGAACCATGTGGTTCGTAAGCAAACTACTTACCACACAGCCACTCCTAGAAGTAAAAGATAAAAAAATAGATATCATTAAGGAGAGGAACAGGAGTTTATTGTCTGGAGATAAAAAGACAGATAAGAGCTGTTTGTGACAATATTTTCGAGTGTAACGCTCTTAACGAACTTAAATGTATGCAGCGAAATCGGATACCGCAATCGAAATATTTGACAAAATTCAACAATGTCGTGGAGATCCAAACAGATATAAAGCATGATTTCAAGGAGCCCTGTTGGTAAATATATAAACGTGTTATATGACCTAAAGTAATAAACTCTATAATTAACGTGGAACCCTTCCCACTCGCTTTCTTATCTTGCTGCTACCCCGAATGCCTAGAAATAGTGTTGCAGGGACAAAATACAACAGTTCTGCAAGTGACTCAATGCAAGCTTTAGAAGCAAGATAATAAGGTAGATGTTAGTGGGGGGGGGGGCAATACGAGTGAAACATGATAATACTATTTATAGTGTGTAAGGGAGGTAGTAGTAACAGCAGTGGTAATGGAATAGTAGCAGTGGTAGTATGGTGGTAGCAGTGGTGGTGTAGTACTAATGGTGGTTTTGTGGTAATAGTAAGAACTTGTAGTAGTAGTAGTAGTAGTAGTAGTAGTAGTAGTAGTAGCGAGACGGATGTTGCGGGGGTGGAAGTAGTAGTAATGGTACATAGTGGTGGTGGTTGTGGTAGTATGCAGTTGTAAAAAGTGTTGATGATGATGATGATGGTGGTGGTGACGGTTTGTCATAACAGATTGTAACGGATGTTACTGTTTAACTTACAAGTCTGATCGAACAGAACAATGGTCAAAGCTTTTCTAGCCATGCCCCCATCTCGCCAATTCCTTCTTCCCTTTGTATATTTGTGTTTCAGGCGTAGCGTAACCCTCACAAACAATATTCAAGGAACCCTTCATATTTTTTGCCTTTCGATTTAAGGGTGGAGGTCTCCATCCAGTCATGTGATCAGTAAACGGCTATTTTATTGGACGGCAGCAAAAAGTAGCTGTTGGTATCGCTAATAGTGGTGGCGGCGACGGTGGTGGCGGTGGCGGTGCTGCTGCTGCTGGTGGTGGTGGTGGTGGCGGTGCTGCTGCTGCTGCTGGTGGTGGTGGTGCTGGTTGTGGTGGTGATTGGGTGGAGACCACGGCGGCGCTGGAGCTAATGGCAGGAGCAATGGGGGTTATGGTGGGGGTGGCGTTGGTGATAGTGGTGATAGTAGTATTACTAGTAGTGGTGGTGATATTAATACTAATAGTAGCAGCAGCAGCAGAGTTGAGGCTTGTCATGAGAGTAAAAAACGGTGGTGGCGGCGGCAGACGTGGTAGTTATATAGTGGTGATGTTAGTTGATCGAAGTCGTCAAACTACTCGTTGCCATTTATAATAAGAGTTGGCGGGCCAACGATTTATCTTGCGTACACCAATTAACAAACAGACCTCACCACACAATGTCACTCACAGTATCAGATTCTGTATGCAGTAAATATTCGGAACCTTCCAACCGCTTGAAGTATTTCAATTTTTCACCAGGTTTATTCTCATATTTTCTACATTGGTATAGTTTTGCTTGCAAAGTGGCGGAAATCATATTTATTCTTCTCGAAATGTTTGTTTAAATAATTAAAAAAAAAAGTTACAAACATTTAAAATTATGTAATTTTAGCCAAACGGAAGCCTCCATTGTCGACATACCGAAAGTGGCAACTCTGTTTCCATGGCAACAAGGCAGTAAGATAAAATAGTAGGGGTGCCGTTAAGCAATTAAAGGCAATTTCACAGCAGTTTACAGCAAAAAATGGTTCTCGCCGATAATAAAAGGGGTAAAAAAACATTTGGTAATTTTTCAGAGGAACACCCGCACGATTTTCACTAAGAAAAAAACTCGGATTTTTTGCGTAGAATGAATTCCTGTGACATCCTAATATGCTACAAAACCCTTTTTAGGGTCCGAAAAATGGAGTGCGGTGAGGTAGAAGCCTTGGAAATTTCACCTACCCCTACTCTCATTGATCTTTTCACTAGCACGATTTTCACTAAGGAAAAAAAAAAATTCCAATGAATCCGGGACAGATTTCCCTAACCCTAAAACCCTAACCTTGACTAGATCAATGGGGTGAGGTGGGGTGGGTGAAATTTCCGAGGCTTCCACGTCACCCCACTCCGTTTTTCGGACACCAATTAGGAATTCATTCAATGAAAAAAAAAAAAATCCAATAATCCGGGCCCGGCGGGGGGGGGGGGGGTTCCCTCCCTTCCGAACCAAAATAAGGGATTTGCAGCATATTGGGAGGTCAGGGTACTTGATTACACGCAAAATATCCAAGTTTGTTTTCTGTTTTTGTTTTTTTTTCTTGGTGAAAGTCGTGCGGCTGTTCCTTTGAAAAATTACCGACTAGGAGTCCGAGAGAAGGTGCCACTGAGCTAACAGGAGGTCTTTTACACTTTTTACCATAGGCGAGAATTTTTCTCTCCTCAATAAACTGCAGTGAAATTGCTTTTAGAAGTTAAAATATGTCAAACATAAACTATCCCCAAGCTAGTAAGATGATATATAAAATGCCAGGAAGAAAAAGTTAGTTTCTTGACCTGCTAGAAATAGTAGCCAAATCTTCCTTAACCGACAATAACGTCTAAAAAAAAAGAGAAGGACGAAGGATTGCCGCTAAGCATTTTGTTTAGCACGGTATCGATTCTGCCAAGCTCACCGCCTTCAACACTTCATACAATAACGACATCGATTACCAATTCTTTCTCCGCCACAAATCTTAGTTTACAATTTTCTATCATAAGAGAGGAGAAAGTACATTTCTACGTATAATATCGATCTATGTTCCAGATACACTAGAGATGGATATTGTGTTTTCTTTGGCTGGAGCACCGCCTCGTGTCGAACGAATTTACCCTCGGACTTATTCTTTGTAAGCCTAGTACTTATTTTATCGGTCCACTTTGACGATCAGCTAAGTTACGGGGACGTAAACATACCAGCATCGGTTATCAAGCGATGGTGGAGCAGGGGACAAACATAGACACACAAATACATACACACACACACACACATATATATATATATATATATATATATATATATATATATATATATATATATATATATACAAGAATAAGGGCAGGGAATCGTCAATTAGTAATAGAATTAATAATTAACAATTTTGCCAAGTAGTTCAGTATGAAAAAAACCTTTATCGGTAAAATCATATATATATATATAGAGAGAGAGAGAGAGTTATTAATATTTCTAAGTCTCTCTAAAGGAGACTACGGCAGCGGTACTGGAAATTAATAGTTATCGCCAAGCCAACATGGCAGTCCCAAATAATTTCCAACACCCTGAAACTAGTCTGCAGATGCCAAACCAGCAGGGGGACACTGCTGACCTCCAGTACCGTTGCCGTAGTCTCCTTTAGAGAGACTTAGAAATATTAATAACTCTATTTCTGAAAACCAGTGGATAGATTCCACTGAAATTAGATAAATAACCTTCGAGCAGATAGTCAGCAGTGCCGCCTGGCTAGGGCTTGGCTGCTCTGCATTGACAAGGGGCAACACCCTGAAACTAGTCTGCAGATGCCAAACCAGCAGGGGGACACTGCTGACCTCCCCTGTTCGAAGGTTATAAAGGACACAGGTTTCGTGTGTCACATAGCTAGCTAGAGGCGATGGCTTCTTGGAGCTAATTCACGGCAGCTTTCGTCCTAATTTTGGGACTGCCATGTTGGCTTGGCGATAACTATTTATATATATATATATATATATATATATATATACACACACATATGTGTGTGTGTGTGTGTATGTATGTATGTATTTCTTTCAGTTACCGTCTACCAAATCCACTCACAAGGTTTTGGTTGGCCCGAGGCTATAGTAGAGAACACTTGCTCAAGGTGCCACGCAGTAGGACTGAACCCGGAACCATGTGGTTGGAAAGCAAGCTTCTCACCACACAACCAATATACACACACACACAAAGGTTATTTGGGGAAAATTTGACGATTTTTTTAATGTCTCCTTTTTTCAGGAACATCTTGATATAATAATAGTGAACACTCAACGATGTTAGAAGGCATAAAAGATAAAAGTTGGGCGATCCTTCGATATTGGTCTACAGCGTGTTGGTGCAAGACGGCGTCATTCACCCTCTCTTTCAGCCTAACCTCGTTATATCATGAGGAAAGGTTGTAGTGGCTGAATGACGCCGTGTACCATTGCCGAAGGATTGCTGGCAGACTTTCAGTATTAGTAGACAAGGTCAGTCACCCACACAACGTTCACTCATGACATAAATAAAAAGGTTAAGCTGGAAAAGAGGGTTGAATTATGTCAACTAATACCGAAAGACTATCGTCCTGACAATCGCTCCTGCGGAAGCAAAGACGATGATCAGAGTTCCCTCCCTTTGATTGCTCAGTCAAAGACTAACATTTGTATTTTAATATACATTTTTTCCTAATCACTCAGTTTGATTTCAAAAACATCCGATGTAATTAAACGCAGCTACATACATATATATAATTCTATTTATTGTTCTGTGTAAGTCTCTAAGCTATAATCTATAATAATTTCTCTGCACGTTTTCAATCAGTTTTGCGAAGATAAACGAACTTCCAATTTACATTCGTTTCCTCTGAACGTCCTTCTATCATACTATATCTCTCTCTCTCTCATTCTCTCCCCACTCTCTCTCTCTCCCTGTCTCCCCCCTCTCTCTCTTTATCTATCTATCTAATCATCATGGACGTTTTGTAGTGAAATTGAGTCTGAAACTATATGGTCAAGAAAAAAAATCACAGCCATACCTGTGTCCCCTATCTCTCTCTTTCTCTCTCTCTCTCTCTCTCTCTCTCTCTCTCTCTCTCTCTCCCCCTCTCTCTCTGTATATATATATATATATATATATATTCTTTTATGTTTCAGCCTTGAGGTTGTGGCCATGCTGGGGCACCACCATATATATATATGTGTGTGTGTGTGTGTATATATATATATGTATATATATATATATGTATATATATATATATATATATATATATATATATATATATATATATATGATCATCATCATCGTTTCACGTCCATTTTCCAGGCTGGCATGGATTAGATGGTTTCACAGGAGCTGGTAAGGACAGGAGTCGCACCAGATTCCATAGTCTGTTTTGAAATGGTTTCTACAGCTGGATGCCCTTCCTAACACCAACCATTTTATGGAGTGTAATGGGTGCTCTTTTACATGGCACCGTCACTGACAGGGTTACCAAATAACTTGCAGGATAAAAACCCTCAACTGGGACGGGGGAATAGTATCGAAAGGGGTGTGACTTTGTGCCATTTGAAAGATTATAGATATAGAGGTACAGAGAAAGATGTCTTTCTCTGGGGTAGATATACAGATACCCCCAATTGGCGGGGGGACATGAGTTAGAGAGTGAGATTAAGAAAGGGAAAATGAGAGAGGTGAAGGTGAAGATGTGTTGGAACATACCATCCAGGGACATTAGGCATTATTTACATTTGACAGATATTTTTCCTCATCTTGGTAACAAAGGGCCTCTCCCTCAGAGTGAAAAGCAGATTGTGTGATGCCTGTGCGTGAACAGCTATGCTACACAGCAGTGAAACATGGGCTGTGACAGCCAAGGACGTGTAAAGGCTTCAAAGAAATGAAGCTAGTATGCTCTGCTGGATGTGCAATGTCAGTGTGTATGCACGACAGAGTGAGGACAAATATCCGTCAAATGTAAATAATGTATATAATTCCTCATCTCTTAAATATAGAAGGGATGATGAGAAGAAGTGAGATAATTACATATCACATGAAATAAAAGACAACTACATAAAGGTTGGTGAATCTGTTAGCACAGAGGTAGGAGCTCTCTGAACTTTGCCCAGCCTATTCTTATTCCAACAGTTACACTCTCAGAGCATCCCCCTTTGCTATTGACTTGGTCACCTAGGTAACAGAAGCTATCAACTACTTCCCCCACCCCCAGCTGGCATTTGATGGAGTCTATTTTCTGTACATTTTTAGAATTCATTGTACCTGTGCACCTTCCACACAAAAACTATTTTCCCTGTTAACCTTCCTCTGATATTGCTGCACCTCTTATGTATCATATACAAATGTGTGTGTATAAATACTGTAGTATATCAATGGCTGCCAACTGGTCTTGAAAATAACTCTTTTTTTACCTTGCAAACCCCCTGTTGTTGTCGTCTCTGCCCATTACACTGCTTGGGTTTTCGTCAGTTCTTGTCTCTGTATAAACTTCTATTGCTTAAAAATAATTTGTGTCTAAGCACACCGAGATGATGCACTAGAACAGCTAAATATTTTCTGCTGAACAACAGTGAGATAAAATAGAATGTCAAAACTGAATTGCAGGATTTGAATCAATAAAATTTGTCAATAAAATTAATTACTGCTCAGCATGTTACCATCTGAGCCACCCTTACAGACCTGAGAATAATGTCACACCAAATTGTATGACGACAATACTTTCAAATTTTTGCACAAGGCCAGAAATTCTAAGGATGTTTGGTTAATTGCATGATTCTTTTACCTTTTACTTGTTTCAGTCATTTGACTGCGGCCATGCTGGGACACTGCTTTGAAGAATTCTTTTGTTCAATGAACTGACACCAGGGCTAACTTTTTTTCTAAGTCTGGCGCTTATTCTATCAGTCTCTCTAGCCAAACTGCTAAGTTAAGGAGACGTAAACACATCAACACCCATTGTCAAGCGGTGGTGGGGGACAAATACAGACACAAAGACATGCACACACACACACATACACAACAGGCTTCTTTCAGTTTCCGTCTACCAAATCCACTTACAAGTCTTTGGTCAGCCCGAAGCTATAGAATAAGACCCTTACCCAAGATGCCATGCAGTGAACCTAGGACCATGTGGTTGGGAAGCAAGCTTCTTACCTGACATTCACACCTGCTTGAAGTTAAAGTTTTATATTATATATTAGAGAAGATCAATAAAGTTTGTTGTTTAGTGGTGTTCATACAACATCTTGCAAGAAGTAAATGAACGTTTGACCAGTGCAGCGAGGGGCAAAAGTTAGTATTTCTTTTATTATCAATAATGTAGAACTTCTTAAATACCTACATTTCTGTGACTTGCTATTAACTTTATTATGACAAATGTGGCAACAAATTTGGTCAAGGACACAAACAAACAATGGCTGCATCTTTGTGCATTTGTCCAAAATGAGCTTTCAATCTGACAGAAGATGTGCACACTTTTGCATAGGACAGGTGGCACTACATGCATATAAACATGTTACCTGTCTTTTCACATGTAATTTTTCATGGTCAGCAAAACTGGCTTTTGAAACCCAGACAATGCAAGTGAGACCAATTCTGGATCTTCTGATCCTCTACTAATCTTTTAATCTTCTAATCCTCTACAGTATGAAATCTCAACATACTGAAGTCTTCAAGCTTTTTGTTTTATTGTTTTGATGTGGAATTCAGTTTTTCTCAAATGACATGAAATGCTTTCTGGTTAGAAATTCCATTAACAATAATGTTAATATTAAAAAATTTGAGAGAAGACTATTTCAAGTTAGAAAACAGAATAAGCATTGGAAAAGAGGTCCATTATTGTTTTGAATCACAAGAGCACAATTATCAGCAGACAACAGAATTACAGACTAAAGCCATGGAAGCCATTGTTTTAGCTGCCAAATGATTCAGGTTGACTAGTTTACCTGTCAGAGCAAACATAATACTTTGATAATTCAAGAACAGGTGTAGATGCTGCTTCCCAACCATATGATTTTGGCTTCAGGTTCACTGCTTGGCACCTAACACAAGTGTCTTCTACAATAGCCTCAGACCAGCCAAAGCCTTCAGAGGGGATTTGAGAATTGGAAATTGAAAAAAGCCTATTGTGTGTGTGTGTGTGTATGCTTGGCTAGACACCATGTGATGTTTGTAAATTAATCTCATCACAATACAAGCAAGGTTGTTTGTTCCATGCTTCAGCAACTCTGAGAATGAAATCAAAAAAATGTTTCTGAAAGTAATGGGAGCTGTGATGTTTTCTGACTTTGTAGACATGTCCACATGTGTCAGACACATGAAGCTCAAAAAAAGGTGCTCAAAGTTGTTGTTGGTGCAATGGTTAATAATTTTGTGGGTGTTCACTAAGTCAGTTGCCAGACGTCGGAGGAGGAATCTGTAGGAAAAAATGATACAGACACAAGTATGGCTTGTGGAGTTAAGAAGCTCCTTTTGCAACCACTTATGTGTATGTATGTATGTATGTGTGTGTATGTATGTATGTACCTTTTTAAGTCTGGTATTTATTCTATCGAATTCTTTTGCTGAACCTCTAAGTTACAATGACTGCAACACACTAATACCAGTTGTCAAGTGGCATTGGGGGACAAACACACACACACACATGTGTCTACGACTATTGAAGAGGTTGCAAGACGCAACGAAAATTCTAGAAAAAATAGATAAGTGAATGAATGGAAATCAAAATGGCAAGTGTGTTAAGTAATAAGGCACTAAAAGAGAAAGACTCTCTCCAGACACAATAAAATATGCTTCAACACACAAATTCACATAAAGAATCTTGCAATCCAAATACAAAAACAATATATATATATATATATATATATATATATATATATATATATATATATATATATATATATATATATATATATATATATATACTCACACACACATATATATATATGTATACATACATACATACATACATATGATATATATGTATATATATATATATATATATATATATATATATATATATATATATATATATATATATATATATATATATATATATATATATATATATATATATATATAAAATATATAGTTTTAGGGAAAATAACCAAGTTTCAAGAATTATCTTTATCTTATGATATTTACTTTGCTTTATATTATACTCATTTATTGTGCTTTTAATTGTTAATTTTTCTATATGTGATAGTGGATTTTCATCGATGAGTTCTTGAAACTTGGTTATTTTCCCTAAAACTATATATTTTATATATATCTTATCTATAAAGCTCAATTTAATTTGGTTTTTTATAAATTGATTTTAATTGAGTTTTTACCTGTAATTTTGGATTTTATCCCTTATATTATTATATATATATATATATATTTTTTTTTTTAAAGAAAACAAAAAGTGGAACAAGACCGTAACAGGTGACAATAAAGCATCTAGACAGACAATACAAAGAAGGCCAGATCATTTGGAGCTTCCTATCCTCAGTCTAGTTCCAGATCGTCTTTGCAGTTTCAGCTGGCTACACTTGAGACTGCTCCAATCTGGCTGGCCCCAAAGAAAACCTAAGCTAAGAGCCCTAGACTCCTTGGAAGAAAGTGGCGAATGTATATGAAAACAAGGACAGAAAAAAAAACAGAGAAATGGTAGACAAATACAAATGCAAATAACAAAACATTAACAACGGGTGTCTTTTGACTAAGGACGAATCAAATAAAGCTGGCGTGTGTGGAAGTAAAACCTTATGGCAGAGCCATGAGAGATGAAAGTCATGGGAAGGAATATAAGAGATGCTACACGGATGGCAGTGGAACCAAAGAGAGGAAAGAGGTAGGGGGCAGAGAGTTTGAAGAATTAGGGAGGGACGAGAAAGGGAGAAAAAGAAAGGAAAGGGACAGAATGAGGTAAAAAAAAAGGAGTGAAAGTAAGAATGAAAGGAAGGCCAAGAAATATCAGAGAGGATGAACGAGAAGAAGTGGAAAGAACAAAGAAAGTGTGAAGGGGACGAGCACTACAACATATATACACACACGACGGGCTTCTTCCAGTTTCCGCCTACCAAATCCACTCATAAGACTTTGGTCAGGTCGAGGCTATAATAGAAGACGCCCAATGTGCCACACAGTGACACTGAACCCGAAACCATGTGGTTGAGGAGCACACAGCCACACCTGCGCCTTACAGCCACGCCTTCAGTATAGCTTTATGCGAATAAAATAAATTTAATTGTTACCCAGGAGAGATGAAAAGAAAAACACAATGTTTATAAATACATAATTGTTCAGTTCAAAGATTATGAATTATGACATAAGATTGGTGCATAAATTAATGTCCACATTATTTTATTGCGTTTTTCACGCTATATATATATATCCATCCAAATAACTTTTTAAACCATTTCCACTTTATTTATACTGTTTTACAAAATTAAATTAGAAAACTGAACAAAACAGAGAACACAATTGAAAAAAAATTAAAAAGAAAAAAGAAAGAAGTCAATTAACTTAATAAAGTTGACATTTGCATTGAATTCATAATTCTTTCCAAGTAATAATTAAATCTATTTTATTTATTGAACGTCTGATCGATAACTTACATCTAAATTTTCCTGGGACTCTAATATACATGACGGATTCTAACGTACATAAGTTCCCGCGATTTTTGTTTTTTTCCCCTAAGATTTTTTTTATTGCTTGTTTGGTCGATTTTAATTAATAATATAAGAATAAGAAAGGAGATTTTGACCGTTGCCGAAATACCATTTCTCCTCGAAGATAAAGTACTCTTGGTACTTTATCTTTGGTACTTAGGTCAATGAGTCAGATGTTTTCTCCGTTGGCGCCAACATTTTTATTCATGACATTCTGCAAATAGCAGCAGAAAACTGACCTTTGCGAACTTATGTTAATTGTGAAATATGTCAGAAATTAAGACTCAATCGTCAATGTTGTTAATTTTGTTTGATTTTGACTTTAACAAAAATTCATCCTAAAAATAAATGAAATTATTAATTTCTTAATAAAGATTTATTCCAAATTATTTCCGTGGTTAAATGCTTGGTTAATACCAGACTTCCCTTAATTTCCACCCCATCGTCTAAGGATACGTTGGATATTAATATGATCTCGGGTTTCCTACAAGACAGGACAGTCACGGCTGGAAAGCCTTTGATAGTCAGTTTCATCGATCACAGTTTATCTGACATGAAACAACAGACTACAAGAATTAGTTTCGAAATAGGCAATTTTTCAAAATTCTAATATTGGATCTTTCTGAATTGATCCCTAATGTTTTTATATTGCGTCTTCTTATTCCGTAATTTCATTTTTTTCACCTAATACCTTGTGGTAATGTTTCTATCCCATCGGGTGTGAAGGACGTAATCCTTCAAAACCCGCCAAGAATTCTTTTCCCGGTTAATTTATCACTTAGCTTTATTTTTACTGTATATTGAAGATCATCATAGCTATAATTATGCATAATAATGATAATAATAATAATCGTTTCAAATTTTGGCACAAGACCAGTGATAATATCAATGATAAAAATAGATATGTCACAAAAGAAGGAATCACTTCAACGTTACAGACACTTGCCAACACAGTGATGTTCTATAAATCTTCTGTTAATAATAAATACCAAAATAATTCCTTTACTGTTTCTTAAATTAATTAATTTCTTACATTTAAGTTATATATACAATCGTGTCAGAAACTGGAATTTAAAAGTTGAAAGTAATTAAAATCATTAATAAACGGAAAAGAAACTAATTACGAATGACGCTACAATATATATAAACAAAATAAGCAAGTTGACGTCGACATCCCAAGTGGTCTAGTGGTTAGGATTCCGCGCTCTCACCGCGGCGGCCGGGGTTCGATTCCCCGCTTGGGAAAGTCTTTTTTTAATTTTTTTTATCTAAGAAGGTAAATATCAATTCGTTTTAAATTTCCTCTAAAATAGTCATCTAATGAGCTCTGTGTCGGTTTCGCGAAGCTATTTCCAGTGTAGCTTGCCTTTCTTACTTTTGCGCTGTTCATACTTTATAACCTGAAAAAAACTTTTTTTTTTTGTCTCATGGGTATACACTGTCATTATCCTTTATCTTTTCCCATTCTTTGGACTACTTCCATGGTAGGGTATCGCCTTGAAGGGTTGTAGTCAAACAAATCGATCCCATTACTTACGTTTTTTAAATTTGATACTCACTCTATCAACTTCTTTCACCGAACCGCTAAGTTATGTGGATGTAAACAAATCAAGCAGTGGTGGGTGGCTTAACGTGACAATACAGTTACACATACATATATGCATACATTTATATGTATGTGTATGTGCATATATATATATATATATATATATATATATATATATGTTGTGAGGCAACAAATTCGGCGGGGTATTAAACTGTAGATATGCCTTATATATATATATATATATATATATATATATATATATATATATATATATATATATATATATATATATATATATATATATATATATATATGTGTGTGTGTGTGTGTGTGTGTATAATGACGAAGGATTTGTTTTCTATGTGGCCTGCGTGTTTTTTGTACCTTGTTTATCATTTTGTCCATTCTTTTTCGCAACGTCCTGTACCCAGATATGCATCTATATATACATGTAGATGAAGGTATGTACATACATGTACATATATATGCATATACTCATATATTGTTTATATGTGTGTGTGTGTGCGTGCGTGCGATGTGTGTTGTAGAGGTGAGCACCGTTAATCGAAAAATTAACTTCGTTAATCCGTTAACCATTTTCTTTGGAAATGTAACGAAAATTAACGTTAGCTTTTATTGAAAAAAGGCATAACTACAGTTTAATACTCCACCGAATTTGTTGCCTCACAACTTCCAGAACAATGGATACTTTTTAACGAAACTTTCACCAAATAATCGCTCATATCCTGTAGATTGAGTGTATGCAAAGATTTGTTGGAGAAAAATTTCCCAGGGGTTGGGGAGAGGAGTTTCGGAAAATTCAGAGGACCCGACATTTTCTCCCCTCAAAACTTTCTGCAAAATAGGTATTTTTTGGATTTTTACCTTTACCTTTTGGCCGGCACATTTAAAAAATAATTTTATGTAACTAAACACTTTCAAAATTCGTATACTGGTAGAATGTGTCACATAAAACATCATTTACTCTTGGCGTTTTTGAGAAAATTGTGTATTTTCGAAGTTATTTCATGTTAAAGTTGTCGTATTTCGGTAATTTCAACCAATCAATGACGTCTATTGAGGTGAAAACAATTACTGCTGTTGCTTGTCAACAACACGTTCTGGCGGTGTAATGCACTTTCTCTGACAGAGTTTGCTATCGAGATGCTGATTTGGGATAGGCTTTCTGCATGTCAACGAAAGCCAGGTACAGAGGTTTATCTTTGGCTAGGTATTTCTCCTGCAGCTGTCTTACCAGAAATATAGCAAACTGCATCTCATCTAACCCAAACTGCATCTTTCCCTAATTAGTTGGGCTATGACCCTCTCCATAACTTTCAAGGAAGTAACTCCCCCTCGGAACTTTCCAGGAAGCGAATCACCCATCGGAACTTTCCAGGAAGCGAATCACCCATCGGAACTTTCCAGGAAGTATTTTCCCCCTCCTCGGAACTTTCCAGGAAGTACTTCCTCTCCATCCTTGGAACTTTCCAGGAATTAGACCCTCCCCTCGGAACTTTCCAGGAAACAATTCGCCCCTTCCTATCCTCCTCGGAACTTTCCATGCAGTAATCCCCCCCCCGGAACTTTCCTCCCCAACTCTACGGTGATTCCTGATCTGCCAGGGGCTTTCCCTGTTTTCATATCCTTAATTGCTTTATCTACCAAGGTACTGTCAATTTGGATAGCTGGTCACTCTGTTGGGTCGACATTCAGCAGACTCTCTTTCTCACATTCATTCTCTTTATTAAGCAACCTTTCATAGTGGCGTCTCCAAACCTCTCTCTTTGCAGTTTTGTTTAAAGCAAGTGCATCATCATCTATGCAGACACATTTCTCTCCTATGACATCACGATTCTCTCTCATACACAGTCTTGCAACATGAAATACCTCAAGTCTTTGGTCCTCATGGCTCAGAACATAGGCAATTTTTTTCTTATCTGCTTCCTCTCTGGCTAAAGAAACGTGTCTCCTAGCTTCCCTTTTGGCAGTCTGATACAACTCACTGCTACCACTGTTCTTCCAGTCCTTCCAAACCTGTTTCTTTTCCTTAATGGCCCTGTCAACAACATTGGTCTACCACCATGTTACCTTGGGTCGAGAGGAGACTTTGCACCATCCACAGATCTGGTCACTAGCCCTCAACAGGTTGTCCCGTAGAAACCTCCAGTTGTCTTCCACAGTTTTGAGTAATATGTCTCTAAATCTCTTTTTGCAGGATCCTTAAGCTTCCAGACCCTTCTCCTCCATGCAGGTCATCTTCTGGGCATCCATTTAGCCCTGATCCTGAAGTCGCTAACTACTAATCTATGTTGTGGTGTGCATTCTTCACCTGGGAAGGTTTTCGCATTTACAAGTAGCCATCTTTCCTGTTTCCTGGTGAGGATGTAATCAATTTGACTAGTGTGTCTACCAGATCGGTAGGTGAATAGGTGACTGGTAGGTTTCCTGAAGTTAGTATTACAAATCATAAGATCATTTGCATTGCAGAATTCCAGCAGCCTGGTTTCTTCCTCATTGTGAGAACCAAAACCATAGCCTCCATGTATGCCATGGAAGCCCCCTGCATGTTGTCCAACATGTCCATTGAAGTCACCAACTACAGAGAGAGGGTCCCAGTCATTCGTTGATGAGGTAGTCTGCAAAAGGGTGTCATAGAATCAGTCCTTCTGTCCATCAGGTAGCCCCGGCTGAGGAGCATAGGCCGAGATAATGGTTGCTAACACATGATGCAGCACTAATCTAATCTGACTACCTCGATTACCTTATCAACTAATTTTTCTGCAAGAAGTATACCCATGCCCCCGACACCGTCAGGGTTCCCTGCCCAGAAAATCTTATACATATGTTCTTTGTCTGTGAGGAACCTCCTCCTCTCCACCTTAATTCTTGGATGCAGCTCCATTCAAGCATCTCCAGAATCTCACCAGACCTACCTTTCAGTGTGCCCACATTGAGGTGTGGGTCTGTGAGACCCTGGGATGGGGCTCAGCAGCATCATGTACCTGAAAAGAAAGCTCGCGTTTAGCAATATTCATAAACAATAGCCTTCAACCTGCATACACTACACCATCAGTTTTATGTGCTACATGATCACTACCTTACATAGGAGATAAACCCTAAGTAGGGGGTGGCAATGGCATTAAGCCTTTGGAAGTGTTCATGGGAGACATCTGATATCTATATATAAATGGGTGGGCTTCTATAATAGCAGTTAGCAAATAGTGTATTTGTATGTCTTCTTCCATTATTACTGAATGTAGAGAGAGGGTGAGTTGATGGTCATACTGGTGCAAGTTGTGTGACCAATTGGTGAAGACTAAGAACATATAATCTCAAAACACTTTGCTAAATGAGAGTGCCTCTCTCTATGTGATTGTTTGGCCTCTAGAAATAGCAACTTAATTTGGCTATCAAATTACACCATGCATCTTAAAAAGAAGAAGACATAGAAGATAATGTAGTCCTCAATACATGATACTACCTGACAAAAACATAGGGTGGTCACAATTTGAATGCTTTTTAAGGTAACACCTTTTCACCTATAAACACTGTTTGGCAATTGATTCACTCACCTCACTTCCAGCTAGAAGATGACCTCTGACAGTCAAGCAGACAGCTTTGATCTTTTGCACAGGTGAAACATTTTTCAGCTATGAAAAGTTGGTTTTAACTGCTATTTTGCACAGGCTGAAAATTTAGTGGGTGGAATGAGACACTTGTCTTATTCATTGTTAGACAATGCTATTAGTATATTAACCCAGTCCTCACACAATTGCTGTAAGATTGTTATGGTATTACATAACAGGCTAACATATCACAGGGGGATGAGTTCAATCCTTGGTAACACAAAGATATGCTTTTGAGCTAGAGGAAAGAAGTGAGGCTTTGATGGCAAAAATAAATTAAATGGTGAATTCCTTTGGCAGACTCTCTTTCTCCCATTCATTCTCCACATTTAGCAGTCTTTCATAATGGCTTCTCCAAGCCTCTTTCTTTGCAGGGTCATTAAACGCAAGGGCACCATCATCCATGCGGACACATTTCTCTCCTGACATCACGATTCTCTCTCATGCAATGTCTTGCAACACGAAACACCTCAAGTCTTTGGTCTTCGCATTGCTGGACATTGACAAACTTCTTCTTTTCTGCTCCTCCCTTGGCTATATATACCTGTCCCTTAGCTTCCCTTTTGGCTATTTGATATATTCTCCTGCTACCCCCATTCTTCCAAGCATGTTTCTTTGCTCAAAATGGCCTTGTCTACAGTATTGTGGGCCTGAATATGCTAATCGATTACCATTTGGTAATTATGATACTTCTTCTACAATTGAAGATAATTTTAATAAATAAAGAATTCATGTATTATGGTATTTGATACTTGTCTATTGTCTACATTGTTCACATAAATGCCAGTACCAGGCAGATGTGGTTTCCAGCAGTAAAAGCAGCTTAAGAATAAAGTTAGTAACCACAAGTCACCTCCTATACTCTCAGTATTGTGATGAGAGTCAAGGTAGCCTCTTGTGAGGAATGGACTGAACCGAGAGAGTGTATATAGTTGTGTTATTTCATAATGAAGTTGGAGAGTGTGGGTTGGTTTGTTCATTTGGAATATTTATTGTTGGTTCTTGAGAGATAGTTACGTTCTTAATGCTGCTGCATTATCCTATTTTATCGCACTGGTACCTCATATTTTAGGCCATTATCCCAATAGTGCTGGTACTACTATATTGGATACAAACCATGTTACAGCACCTGGTAACGAAAGGTTCGAAGCTCACATAGGTTGTAATTCACCTGCAAACCAAGCACTAAATTCTTTCTTACCAGATTGTCAGCCTTATGAAATTCCCTTGCCCATGTTTTTTTTTCTTCTACAGCCATCCACATATTCAAGATCAACTACATCAATCTTACCAGTTTTGAAGGCACAGCTCTTGCCGTTTGTCTCAGAAGGAATGCAAAAGCCAAGGATACATCCCGCTGTATCCAGCCAAATTGTTCAAATAAAGCAGAGAAAAAAAATCCAAAGCCTGCTACTATTTCTGTGAAATAATAAAAAAAAAATGACACTCTCCTCATCAGGATGTTTACACTCAAGGAGTGGCTGTTATGTAATTGTATAATTTGTATTTCTGTATTTGTATTTTGTATTGAGTAAACATCCTGATGAGGGGAGTGTCAAATTTTTAAAATATGAAATATATCATATTACTTGGCACGTCTCTGAAACGGCCCGTAGATAGAACTTTTAAATCTTTGTAATAATTTCGTGGTATTTTAGTACGTCTTTTTAATGTTTTAGCATATCAAATTTTTATTACACCAATGTATTGTAACTTTTAAATTTAAAATTCACTGTGTTTTATATATCATACCAATGTTTATCCATTTATATGTATTTTTATACTTATATATATTTATATATTTGGAATTTTTATATCGATTTTATTAACATAGAAGAATATACATATATTTTGGATTTTGTGTGTGGTTATTAATTATGGTCCTCTAGTTTCCGCTTGCATTGCCTCCATTCTGATTATTAAACGGTATGTATATATATATATATATATATATATATATATATATAAATGGAACAAAAACGCAATAGAGGGCATTAAAACGTTAGGACATCATCATCATCATCGTTTAACTGAGGACTGGTGAAACCGGATGGCAACACCAGGCTCCAATCTAAATTTGGCAGAGTTTCTACAGCTGGATGCCCTTCCTAACGCCAATCACTCAGAGAGTGTAGTAGGTGCTTTTACGTGTCACCTGCACGAAGGTCAGTCAGGCGATACTGGCAACGGCCACGCTCGAAATGGTGTCTTTTATGTGCCACCCGCACAAGCCAGTCCAGGGGCACTGGCAACGATCTCGCTCGAAAATCCTACGGAGGCCAGTCAGGCGGTACTGGCAACGGCCACGCTCAAAATGGTGCATCTTATGTGCCACCCGCACAAGAGCCAGTCCAGGGGCACTGGCAACGATCTTACTTGGCTTGCCGGGTCTTCTCACGCACAGCACATTTCCAAAGGTCTCGGTCAGTAGTCATCGCCTCAGTGAGGCCCAATGTATGAAGGTCTTGCCTCACCACCTCAGCCCAGGTCTTCCTGGGCCTACCTCTTCCACGGGTTCCCTCAACTGTTAGGGTGTGGCACTTTTTCACGCAGCTATCCTCATCCATTCTCACCATATGTCCATATGTGTGTGTGTGTGTGTGTGTGTGTGTGTGTGTGTGTATGTATGTATGTATGTATGTATAAGTATATGTATGTCTTTGTATCTGTATATGTCACTTTACACCCAACTGCACAACAACCGGTGTTTGTTATTTTATGTCATCATAATATAACCGTTCGGCAAAAGAGACTGATAAAAAAAAAAGGTAAAGATCCGTGGATTTGTTCGATTAGTACCATTCAAGACACTGTCCCAACATGGCTGTGCGCGTGCCTGTGTGTGTGTGTATGAGTAGATTTATTCATATTTAACATTACGGTCACAGTTGAAGAGAGAAAGATAAATATATATATGTAAGGGACGACCGTGCAAACTCAAAAAAGGAGAAATGGTGACGAATGGAAAAACAGAGGACTCCTTTTATTTAAACGTGTCACATGGTCGAACACACAATATTATATATATCAGATATGATATACAAAATGTTATACGACGATAACATAGATGACCAGTAATGAAAGACCACAACCGTATAAGATGAATAACAGAGATATTTATTATGGCGTTAAAGATGTATGTCTGTGTGAGAGTGTGAATGCGACATATAAGAACATAATCAAAGACAGGCCGTCATACAAAGAAAAGGGTGTATGTGAGTGATACATGTATGTGTATTATTACAGCAGATAGAAAGAGAGTCAATAACACGTGAGCAATTATACCAGTTATTTAGTACACTATAGGAAAAGTTCTGTATGTGAAAGTGAGGAGAGGCTGAGTGTGGCAGAGCTGATCACTAGTTGTGATGTTGTGGCATCGATGCCGGGCCGTGATTCTTGTTATACAGATGTTCGTCGCTGGCTGAGAATTTCTTGTCTGTTTATTTATCGTGGTGAAGCTGAGTCACCTAACAGGATCGAAGAGAGAGATGTGCCGCGGAGGTTTGGTTTGGTGTACATAGTAAGTCGTGTTGACGCTGGTGGTGTAGAGGCTGCTTGGTAGTAATCATGTTGGTCATGACGATGTTGCTGGTTAGTAGTCGTAGACTCTTGTTGCTGATGTGGCAACGGCGGTGGTCATCGTTGGCTGGACGAAGCTGTTGAAGTGGTCGCTGGAACTGCTGCTGCTGTCGTGTGGTACACGGAACAGTATTTAAGAGAAACTGGACCGAGACAAATTTGTTGGGTATGAGTTAAAGCTATTTATAACAAACTATTGGCTCCCGAAGGCTTCAGTTTAATACTCTATCACGTGACCTTATTAGGGGATGTGATTGGTCAGTTTGCGTTCTGGCGGGAACGGTTCGAAGAAGTTGCCGATTCGAATAATGATCAGTCACGTGATGACAAGGAATGGGTTCTCTACTACGCTCGCATTTATTTATATTTAAATGAGAAGATTGTATGTAATGGCGATAGTAGTTTGTATCTAATGGCGGGAGGTAGTTTCACTACATATATATATATATGTCAATAACACTTCACACTTGATACATCTTAACCTAGATCAGATAAAAACTAAATAACAAAAGCTATGGTGTTTACCGTTTTTTTTTCCTCATTTGACTTTCAATACTAACACCATTATGTTTCTCGCCATCACATTTATCATGAGTACAACAAATAAGTGGAATGTTTTGAGTAATAAAAGATGTTGGGTCGCAGTCATCATGATTCTAAAAGTTCAATTCGTATGAGTCAAATTACTCCAATTTTATTTACATTAGGAAAACAACATCCACCAGGCATTTATGCTTATGCATATTTATATATGTTGATGAATAAAACACTCATCAACCACTTATCTTTCCCAGAAATCATTTTCCCAATTCTTCTTCCAATGATATTTATATTTTCTTCACCAAACTTTCTGGAATTTATTTTGAAGTGTCACTGCATTTATGTACCTTGGCGTCTGTAATTAATGGCAAACGTGGTAAAATAGCTGAAGTTGAATGACATAAGTTTGTTCAGCCATTAGTCTTGGCTGAGCTGTGACCAATAGTTAGTTAGTAGATAAACAAATCTAGATATACCTAATGGTCTGTCAAAGAAAAGGTGCTGAAGACAAAATTGTTAATGATATCATGTTTCTAACAAATTTGAGTGGTCAGTTGTTTGTCCACATCATCAATCTTTGACAGAATCTTAGGGTTAATCTTGTTCGTGCTGTTAGTGTCTTTACGCCCAAATGTGGTAATTCAGGTTTGATTCCTAAGCGATGATTTATCTTTGAAAAGCTACTACATGTCAGAGCACAGAACCTTAAGCTCGACTTGCAAGAAATAGCAACCAAATTA
This sequence comes from Octopus bimaculoides, assembly GCF_046866305.1. NCBI lineage: Eukaryota > Metazoa > Mollusca > Cephalopoda > Octopoda > Octopodidae > Octopus > Octopus bimaculoides. The sequence goes on along the minus strand of NC_142934.1, from coordinate 92,571,352 downwards.
CCGTTACATCACACACCTTAACATCTTTGAAATCCATGTAATATTGGCTCATGTAGATATTTCAACTGCTGCTACGTTCTGAGTTCAAATTCCGCCGAGATCGACTTTGCCTTTCATCGTTTCGGGGTTGATAAATTAAGTACCAGTTGAGTACTGGGGTTGATGTACTCGATTTAACCCCCTCTTCCCAAATTTCAGGCCTTGTGTCTATAGTAGAAAAGATAATAATTATTATTATTATTGTTACACTTGTTGTTGGTGGTGGTGGTGTTTTACCTCTCAAAGAGCTCGATTTCGTTTGCTCTAGTTGATTCTGTGAGAACGAACAGCAGCCTGCTGTCAGAGGACTCACAGGGTCTCTTTCTGCACATTATAAGCTTTGATACTTGGTCATTATTTATCATGGGAAACATTCCACATCCAAGTACCAATCTCAAAATCCTAGCTGACCCAAACAGAGCAGGTTTTGGGGGCTTGTTCTGCTCTCATGTCAATTCCGATTTCTCTGACATATTTCTCGAACTTGGCTGTTACTGCTCCGAGTGCCCCTAAAACTGCTGCAATGACAGACACTCCCTTCATGGTTCACATTCTTGCAACTTCATCTTTTAGTAATCTCTACTTTTCAATCTTTTCTAGTTCTTTGTCACTTATGCGTGTGTCTCCAGATATTGTAATATCTATAATTTTGGTTTCCTTTTTTTCCTTGATCTACCACAACAATATCTGGTCTTTGAGCCTTGATTAGGGAGTCACATTGGATTGTAAAATCCCACAGTGTTTTATGTTCCTTGTTCTCGGTGGCTCCTTCTGGTTCATGTTCATATCATTTCTGTGCTCCGTCCAGGCTGTACTTTTCACATAGCCTCCATTGAACAAACTTCACATAACCTCTTCCTCCTCCTCCTCCTCCTCATCATTATTGCCTTTGCACTACGATGTTAGCTGTTCACTACTAGTGAACTAAGGTAACACCTCTTATTTTTCGAGCACCTTCCGGAGTATTCCAGCGGCTCCAAGCAGTGCTGTTTTCTGCAAGTGTTCCACCCATATTGTAGCCCCTATTTATTCCACGTACTTCTCAAGTATGTATGTATGTATGTGTGTGTGTATGTATGTATGTATGCATGTATGTGTCTTCCTTTTGACCCTCTCCAGCACTTGACAACCGGTGTTGGTTTGTTAACGTCGCCGTAACTTAACGGTTCGGTCAACGATGTCCGATAGAAAAAGTACCAAACTTAAACAGAAGAATAAGTACTGGGGGCGATTTATTCGACTTTGAACCTTTCAAGGTGATGCTCCAACATGGCCACAGTGCAATAACTGAAACAATGAAAAGAATATAAAAGAAGATGCTAATGACGTTTTATCAGCTGGATAGAAAATCCTCTACTGATGAGATCTAATAAGTCTGTAACATGTCCGTTGATGTCATCTGTTGATTTAGAGACACGATTCATTACTATCTTCTAATATTTTTGTAGTTGCCTCTCTTTCTTGATATCAAATATTTCTGGAGGGAGATTTGTCTTAATTGCACGTTCGTAATAATCTCCGTTATCGAAGGTTCACCTCATTAGTTTACATGTTAGGTTCTCTGGTATGTAGATAAAATTGTACAGGTGCAGCTGAGCCTAATGTCCTTATTTCCCACTCACCGAGCAGAAGAAAAATAATCCTGTTCACTAATAAACAGTTATGAAAAACTATATATACTTTTGACACGGCGTGTAGTGCGCATTCACAATTTTTAAATGAAAAATGTTTTTATTATGTCAAATCATTCGTCTAAGTTTGAACCAAAACAACAAATTGTGTTATTATTTAACGATTGGCAACTATTGACCAATAGAATTGCTTTGATCTGATCCCGTGACCGCTGTATTTTTTTTACCCGCCGTTTTGATTTGGCGCTTATTCAGTTGTTAACAATTGTCTTGTCTGGCAGGTTTCGTTGTGTCAGTTCTCTTCAAGCACTCAACATGAATTCTCCGCATTTATATGTTGTTAAAAGAGGTTTGTATTATCCCAACGCACGTTTTTATTTTATTTAAACATCCATCTATCTATATATTTATTTTATTCAACTGGAAATCGTTGTTTATACTTTCTGAATTGACAACTTCTTAAGTTGTCCGGCCTAAGATAAAAACAAAAAAAAAACATTTTGTCATATTCCAAAAAAAAAAAAAACATCTGACAGAAACATCTTGCATTTATTTATTTTCGAAAAACCTTAATGCAAATTCTTTTTTTAATTAAAAATAATTTTATTTTATTCAGATGGGCGCAAAGAAGACATCCATTTCGACAAAATCACATCCCGGATCAAGAAGTTATGTTATAATCTTAACATGGACTTCATCCGACCGGTAATAAACATTATTGTTAATATTTAATATAGGAGAAATTACATTTAAAGTATTATTGATTCTAGCTGTAGTTATGCCTCTATTTTCTCTATTATAATTCCATTCACCGATTGCAAGCTCCGTTACAATTTCAAGCTTTTTGTTTGCCTTCTGTTCCCTATTTTTCCTTAACTAAAACAATTTAATCTGATTTCATGTATAACTCATCAACAAAGGAATAAAAGACAGAAGACGAACAAACTGAACATTGTTAGAATCAAAGTCAATTTTAGAACTAAGATCTTTTATTTCCATTATTATTTAACCTCGAACTTGTTACATTTCTACTCTTTTTTTATTTTCATATATATATATATATATATATATATATATATATATATAAGGAAATGGTTGGTTAGCACTCCTCCTTTCTTTTGCAATTTTAAAGAATATTTTAATGTATTTATTATCAATAATTTTTGGTTGATATCTTGTCCGGTGTAGAGAAATCGAAGATTACTTCTGTGTATTGTTCCGTTTTCAGTGGATGGTTGTTGTAGCCTGGTCGTTAGAGGAATTCGGCCGAGTAGTTAGCAGACTAAAGCTCATTGTATTAAATTGTAATTAAATCGTGATCACCCCCACATTCAGTTTAAACATGTATGTAGCAGTACATTAATGTGTTCTGTATTGTTTAAAACAGTTGGTGTTGATTTGGCGGCTGATTCTAGTTAGGCCTTCTTTGTTACTTGTGGATAAACCAGAATTCCGCCAAATTCGCCTCGCAGAATTAAACAGTCAAATACATCATCGTTATGCGTTTATAATGAGTTAATGTAGTTAACGTTTGTAGATAAGAAACTTATTCTTCGGTTGATTTACAGTTAAAAGATAATGGCACATCTATTCTGAAAGTCCGCCAAAATTAATTACTTCTTTTTGCTGGTGCAAGGACTTAAAAGTTTTATTCCAGCAATAATAGAATTTAGTACGTGATAATAACTTTGAAATATGATTTGCAATCACTATCAGCTGTGTTGTTAATGAGGGGTGTAATTGATACCGGCGGGAAAAGACATTGAGTAACAACGGAAACGATAGGAAAACGGACTGGATATTTCACTGTTAAATAAGGCACCTTTGTTATTTTTGAGTTCGAATCCCAGTGAAATTGACTTGGTTGTTTTCTCTGAGGGGCGTTTTTCGATGGACATTTCCCCCCTTTTGTGGTTAATCAAGTGAAACCAACATAACTGGCGGGAAATTTGTAGTAGGTCATTATATAAGCAACAATTGATAACACTCATTTTATCACGTTCAGATTAATCATTCAACAGAATACAGTGACATTTTAAAAATTGATTTTAATTGTATTTTTGTTTTTTTTTTAATAAATTCGACAATTACGTGGCGAAGTTCTATTTTTTTCTAATCAAAGCTTTTGAGTTTTGATTAGTGAAAAGGATTTCATTTATACAATTTAGGAATAATTTAGATTTCGAATTACGTTAATCTCAATGAACGGAATAAAATATCAATGAGAAAAAAAACTTATGAAACTTCTTCGAAGACATATTTTCGGATTTTCTGAAATATCTCCTGGATAGGGGCTTAAAATAAATTTAGAATAAATTATTGACGAAATGTAAAGTTTTTTCCGCTGAAATTTTTTATTTCGAATGCGTTGTTTTAGTAATCTACGCACACGTGTGTGTGTTTGTAATTTTGAATTTCTTTTTCTAGTTTATATTCCCCAAACAATAACAGGAAAATCGAAGGAAAACCCCTGAAACTGTTGCTGAAGCAGTTTACCCTTTCCTTCAGCTGATTGATTTTAAATGGTTATGAAGAAATTTTTAAATTCTCTCAATGGAATGCGATCGAAACTGCCTTTTGCCCCCATAAATATATATTTATGCTGTAATTGTTAGGCGCATGGCTCTGTTTAAAACATCGGGCTCACATTTGTGAGAAAGTGAGTTCGATTCTCGGACTGGGAAGTGTGTTGTGTTCTTGAGCAAGACACTTTATTTCATGTTGCTCCAGTTCACTCAGCTGTAGCACTGTCACCGGTGCCAAGCTGTATTGGCCCCTTTGCCTTTCCCTCGGATAATAACATCGGTGACATGGAGAGGGGAGGCTGCTATGCATGGGCAACTGCTGATCTTCCATAAACAACCTTGCCCTAGCTTGTAATTCGGAGGGGAACTTTCTAGGTGCAATCCCATTGACCTTCATGATTGAAGAGGTTCTTAATTAGATGCAGCTGATTAATGTTGCCTTCTAATATTTTCCGAAAGGCTAGACATATAGCTCGCTCCGGCCAGTCATGGTATTAGCTGTCAGTCGCCAGCAATAGGCATGCAGGCAGACAGACAGATACTTCACTAGCAGTGAGCACTTTCACTTCTGACAGCTAATAGCATTATAGTGCCGCTGGGTTTATCAAAACTTGGTCCATTTTATTCAGTAAAAAAAATAAAATTACTTTTGAGGGCTGTTTCATTATTTCCCTTCGAGAAATTTTAAAATAGTTTCCTGAGACACCGGCATAATTAGAAAAAAAAAAAAAATTATCAGATGAATTTGTTGGTGTGACTGTTTCGTATAGGCTTGGGAAGTTTCATTTTATTATAGAATATTCATTTCATCAATTCCAGAAAGAAAAAAGTGGAATTGTCCGCAAAAGTAACCTTTTTTTTTTCCCCCCCCCAACATAATTATAATCTACATTCTCGATGTGTGAGGAAACAAAAACGATGTGTGAATTATCCGAAATTCCTCCCCCCACGCCCGAAATATTTTTCACATTGAGTTCCGATATAATCATAATCTATATCATCTAAAATATATTTGAAAATTTCATCTAAAAATGTATCAATTTTTCAGAAAGTTTTAAGGCAAAAAGTCGGTGGGGCCCACTTGTGTAGTTATGCCCAAACATTTGTTTACGTTTATTGTATTACAAGAAGGAGCGAAAGTATTAAATCGAGAAATCATTGTCAAATAATAAATTTAACAGATCGAAAGTTTTTCCTTTTTATTCTCGTGATTCCTTCTTGAAGAATGTGACAACTTTGCAGTTCCACAAATCCTAAGGGTGGAGTGGGGGAGTACATGAGTTTAGGTAACAGAATGGACCAGTTTATCGGACACTTCATTAAATTCGTTTCTTTATCAAACCTTTTTTGGGTAATTAAAATAGAAATTTTTGAAATGGGGTGGGGAGTCTTAATTCTTTTATGTACGGGTGCATTGGTAAGTGCTCAAAAATATGTGTAGACAATTGTTCCGTATTGAGTTTTGGTGTAACATTTCTCTGACTGATGCTTCTTTCTCACAGAATATCTGGTGTTTATGTGTCAGGGGGTCCCAGTTAGAGGGAGATTTAGCTGTTATTTATAGCATATTGAGTCTGTAGAGGCTTTGCAATTTTGATTTATGTATTGCATGTACCACATGTGGAGGGCTTAGACTTTTAGTGTATATTACCTTTAATATTTTATTTTAGGAAAACATCACCATGAAAGTTATCAATGGTCTTTATTCTGGTGTGACGACTGTTGAGTTGGATAACCTGGCTGCTGAGACTGCTGCTACTATGACAACCAAACACCCTGACTATGCCATTTTAGCTGCTCGCATTGCTGTCTCAAACATGCATAAAGAGACGAAAAAGGTTTTCAGTGGTGAGAATTTTAATTTTGATTCTTAACTATTCACTATTTATGAGGTGTGTGTGTGTGTGTGTTTAAGAGATACCAGTGACCATTATAAAGCAAAGGGACAAGTTTGTGTTAATGTTAACCTGTTGTGGAAATATGTGTGTGTGTGTATGTATGTGCTTTTCCCCATTTTTTTATTCCTGTATTTGTTGCAGACTCTGGATAGATTGTGGCCACAACGAGGCCCCACTTTTGAGGATTTCATTTGAACTTATGAACCCAAGAAATTTCCTTGATGTGGTGCTTCGTGTACCCTTTAATATAATTAAGAATTTAATGTATAGCTGTTTAATACTAATATCGCTTGCTGCCACTAATGTTACTGTTACCAATTATTTAGATTTGCCGCTGATGACAATACTAACATTTTTACAAGTATTCATGATGAATATTTAGTCATTATATATATATATATTTTATACTGTGAAACTTAATTTAATTTTAATCTTTAATAAATTGATTTTAATTGAGTTTTTACCTGTAATTTTGGATTTTATCCCTAATATTATTATTATTATTATCATATATATATATATATATATATACGAGGGGTGTATGAAAAGTCTTGAGCCTCAAAAAAAACAAAACATAGCACAAGACATGATGATTTATTTTTCAATGTAGTCCCCTCACGATGGCAGAACACTTTCTCCAGTGGTGCTGAAGCACCATTATCCTGGCATAAAGGAACTCATGTTTGAGACTCCCAGAAACTTCCTACAATGTCTGTCATTGTCACTGGCAAAATGGTGACCAGCCAGGGCTTTTTTTCATTTTTGGTAATAGATGAAAGTCAGAGGGAGCTAAGTCACTGGAATAATGTTTGCTTCTCAAACCCTCTATCGTGGCACTGAAGAGATGATAGTCTGAAGGCGCTAAATCTGGTGAGTGTGGAGGTAGTGAAGAAGTGGCTCAAAGAACAGTCAATAGAATTTTACGGGGCAGGGATACATACTCTCATTCGAAGGTGGAACATTGCTATTGAGAAGTAGGGATGTGATCCACAGGACCAGCTTTGTTTTCATGTATGATACATGTTCCTGTCCCAAACAAAATGGCATTACTTTTTGACTTACCCTCATATATATGTATATATACACACACACACACACACACGTATGTCTATATACATGTGTGTATATAAACCAGATAGGCATAATTGATAGAACCTTGTGATGTTTGTTCTGCCTCTGTTATCTGGGGTTGATAAACGAAATACCAGTCCCAGGAAGTGGATTAGTAGAATTGGTGGAATGTCAAACGGGAAACCTTTTCTCCTTCCCCGAGGTGTATGTTAAATGTCAATAGAAGTAGATTGCTGTAGCTAAGCTAAGTCTGTTTGTATGACTATAGATGTTGTTCTCTATCTTTTCTAGATGTCATGGAAGATCTTTACAATTATGTGAACCTTAGGACTGAAAAACATTCTCCAAAGATTGCACCACATATTTATGAATTAATCAAAAGCAACCAAGAGGCAAGAATTTTACATTTAAGAATTTTGTCTGCAATTAATTGTAACTTTGGTAGACATATATTTCAGTTTTTTTTCTTTTTCTGCATTGTGTCTTGTCTGAAAGGAGGAGGAGCAATACTTGCCCTTGTTTGTGGTGGGAAGAAAGGGGGATATTTAGCCAATTAAATGGAGTCTTGTACTGTATGTTGATGGAACTGTCTCTACACTTTCAACTTTAGTAGGCCTCAGGGTTTGGTTTTGTCTTCCCAAACTCTTCCTCTTATACATCTGTACTTGTCATCATCTCCAATGATATCCACTTCTATGCAGACAATACCATCTTTGATTCCTCCCTCATGCTGGAACTGTATTGGCTCCATGAACAAAGAGACCGTCTCCAATAAGGTCTTTTATTCCCTCTGGAATTCCCTCCAGTTGTTGGCTTGTAATAGTTTAAACAGAACATTAATGGTATCAGTTGCACAAATGTTGGACCATCGATGCCATTCTTTGTAACCAAACTAAAAAAAAAAATAAAGCAACCAAAATATAAAACTGTGGTGACTTAAATAACTGTTTACAAAGCAGTCAACTGTTGGACAACAATTTGACAATCAGCTTCCACTGTTGGATGGCAGTTTACAAATACTGAAAATTTATCAAACTGAAAAAATAAATTGATTCTTTAATTTTTTGTATATTTTGAACAAATAAGAATTGTTAATAAATTCTTTTACTTTCTTTTCAGAAATTGAATTCTGCAATTATTCATGACAGAGATTACAAATATAACTACTTCGGGTTCAAGGTATATCTTATCTTCTGTATTTTGAATTTAATTCTATGAATGTTTTAAATAAGAAAAGATGCTGAGTGGAAGAATTACCCACACAACTGTCTAGCCTCTTTATTTTCCATTATTATGCATGTTTGAACAGTAGCATTGTTGGTTACATGGCTCCAATGGGTGAAATTTGAGGAAGATTTAACCATTCTTAACGGTTACTATGTAGACGCTCTGGTTTTAAATTTGTTGTGAAATTCTATGTAGAATGTATATCACTTCTTGAGTTTACGGAATTCTAAGGGTCTTAAAGGTGAACGATTATGGAACCTAATAGAATATTTATTTTACCAAATAAAAAAGTTTGGTCATCAATCTAAAAAGCCATTATATCGATTGTTCCTGTTAGCAATATATATATATATATATATATATATATATATATATATATACACACACACACATACATACATACATACATACACACAAAGGTTTGATGGGTAAATTGTCACCAGTTCATATTTCTTATTTCATACATGTACATTGTTTTTGATTTTGTCAACTACACAGTATGGTAGGGTCAGTTGCAATTCACTCTGCCAGAAATTAGGGAAAGGCCAGCTGTATTGTTTGGCGTTTGTGCTGGAAGCTCCAATAGGAACACTTCAGTGTGTTTAGATCTCAATCTGAGGATATGTACTGAGACTGATGAAAATCAAACAGCCAGCCAACCTCATGGTGTTTGGAGAGATCACTCGTGATAGTGATGTTAGGCCTCCATTCATCTTGCATGGCTTCAGACTCAACATGGAGGCCTACGTCAAGTGCTTGGAGGAGGTAGTGCTGCCCTGAGTCAAGAGGGTGGCTACTGGAAGACCCTATGTCTGGCAACAAAACTCTGCACCATGCCACACAAGCAGGAGAACCCAGTCGTGGCTGTCAGACAATTTCTGCGACCACACCACTCCTAACATCTGGCTACCTAACTATCAAGACTGCAACCCACCTTAATTATGTGTGGAGCACAGTTGAGCGAGAGACCTACAAAACTCCTCGTAACACCAAAGATCAACTGAACGCAAGGATTATGGCAGCATTCACCAACTCAATGCTTTAGTATTTAGATTAATCTGTCAAATGTAATACTTATTTGTTCGTTATTTTAAATTAGTCAGGTTCAAGAGGGGTGTCCACAATAATTAACAGGTCTAAGTAATAACATTATAGATAAACACTAAAACTGAAATTCTTAATGCATCTTACCTGTTTAATTACTAAAATTATCCCAGGTGTTAACTGCCAACAATTTTGCCACTTTTCAAAATTAATTTGAATTAAAATACAGGTATAATTGGTACAAGATTTTTTTCTTTATATTTCATTCAAACATTTTCATTGAAAATAAAGTACAAAACTCTTTTTCTGGTCAATATACCATAGGCTATGTACTCATACAATTTAATGAATATATTTACTTAACAGAATGTAACTAATAAAAAAAGCTCATTAACAGGTGATACAGGTGTGTAACATACTGAAAATTAATATGTATTTCTCACTTTCACATTATTTGGAATAAAATGAAAGGAGTATATAATAGTATTACTACCAAACAACAAAATATAGTTATGCCATATTTCTATTGTGAACCTGTCCAAGGGCACTTTGTAAAATGAACACATAGATGAGGTCAAGATCTGATCTCCTTTTGGAGTTTTTCTTGTTTTTGCAGCGAACACAGTCTGCAAATTTTTTTCCTTCCATTTATCTTTTCCACTTTATGGAAGTCAATATTTTTTTCTCTTGACATCCATCTTAGTTAATTTTGCTTTTCCCTCAGTTCTGTGCTTTCTGGAAGAAAAGCTCTCATGTAACTGAGATGCGATGTTAGATGGTCGTTGTCCTTTTGTGGCGGAGGTGCCTTTTGGCTTTTTACACAATATATGAATTAACTATAGTTAAATTCACTAAAAACCACAAAATGTACTTCTGCCATTTCTTTGCGGGTCGTCCAATTGGGTAGTATGCTCAATACTGGTTGGGTTTGTCAACCCCACCCATATTTTCATTATAGCAAGTATTCACCAGGGGTTTCTCCTTGGCACCAACACCAGGCTGTTCATTAGCAGATCGAAATATGTCTTTTGTTTTTGTATAAAGTTGCTAAGAAATTTTGTTTTCGTATTTGTAGAATGTCCCCTCTTTTTCTAAATTTTGTTTTCATTTCACGGAGTAAACCTTTGCGGTTGCCCCTAGCTACTGCACATGTAAGTACTTACACAGGCAAGACGTTCTGCCAAAATGATTGAAGAAAAACAGGGGATCGTAGTTTGGGTCGTTTTAGCTGGGGTCATTAGCGGAATCAACTAAATGCAAATATTGAGATATTTTCGAATACCTCATCTTTGACATCTTACTAGAGATGTGGATCACCATACCTTTATCAGGATTCCAGTAATTCCATAATCAAGGAAGCTTGATACCAAATATAATGTTTATAGTGATAAAAGCTCACATTTCTGCAGTATCAGTTGACTGCCATAGTGGATCAGGTCTTCAAAGCTATGACAATTCAAAAATGTGATTTGTTTATTTTTTTTTTTAAGATTTCGTAGAGGAATCATTGATTTGGTTGGTTCAAACAAAGGGGAATAGTTTTCGGCCGGTCTAAACACTAAGGGGTTAAACAAAGAGAGTGTCCAGAAAAGTTGCAGGAGATTCCGTGGTCATCTGGAGGCCGTAGTTGAAGCCAATGGCGATTTTATTGAGTGAATTTACTCTTTAGTATTTCAAGATATTTTAATGTAATTTTGGTAAATATATCTGTTAAATGAGACGTCAGTGTTATTTTCATTTTTGCATAATTTAGACAAGTTTATCCACTGCACCCTGGATGTATGGAACATGTTTGTGTAACTTACATAAAAGTAGTTGGTTTTATTTGTTGTTGTTTATTATATTTATTGCAATCCTAAAATAGATTTGATTTTTTTTTTTTTTTTTTTGCCAGACATTGGAACGGTCATACCTCCTGAAGATTAACGATAAAGGTATTCCTTCTTCTGTTGAGTATTCCACAGACATTTCCATAATGTAGTTTCCAGGTCAAATCAGTGTGACAACATGTCACAAGGCTACACCTCATTATTCGACCTACTAGAAACAGCAACCAATTCCCTATCAGCTGCACCCAACCAGCTTCAAAAAAAGATACCTTGGATAATGTTGATATTCTGAGAAAAAAAAAAGTGGGTGGGTCTGGCTCGAGATGATGATCGTTAGAATCCTTTTGATGATGGGTCTACTCCATCTGAAAAAATTTGGACTATAGATGCCAGCATCACTAATGGCACACTTCTTGTGTTTACAGCCATTGTATCACCTCTAAAGTGAAGTGTAGTTTATTAGTTTCAATGTAAAGGGTGATGGTCATTTTTGTTCATCTAACAATGGGGGTTGGTTATTTTAGTAAAGCGAACAACATCTAATATATTGTTGGATGTGGTGAGCTGACTGAATTGTTAACTGTGAGCTCAAATTCTGTTGAGGTCGGCTTTGCTTTTCAGGGTTGATAAAAGATGTACCTGCTGAGCACTGGGGTCAATATAATCGACCCCACCCCCTGTTTCAAAATTTCCAATCAATATATTCTGGGATAATTTCCTTGCTTTTCTCTAATAATATATCTGGGTTATTTTGCACAACTACTCTGTAATGTTTTTGTTTACATGATTTCAATAAAGTAAAAGTTTTAAAATGTTTTTCCATCTGTTTTTTAGTTGCTGAACGTCCTCAGCACATGTTGATGAGGGTAGCAGTTGGCATACACCAAGATGATATAAATGCTGCCATAGAGGTAAGGTGTCCTTGCAGATTCGGTTTGGAAATTTTCCTAATTGACTGTTTTAAAATCTGATGAGAACTGATTAACGAAGATACAACTGGGTTTAAGGCATTTGATTCAATGGATAGTATAGCAGATAACCAGTTAATAACTGGTATTGTGGATGTGATTAAGACACAGTGCTTAAACAATTCACTTCTCCTTCATTGGAAATAGTGCAGAGTTAAAATAATTCTTTTGAGTAGAGCTCTAAGAAGAATGGCTGCTGCTCAGAATGGTTTGATCACTATACAGAGCATTGAAGAGGAATTTCCATTGTTGCTGCTGCGTTCGTTTGAGGCTTTTATATTGCAGATGTGAGAATCTTTTATTTCAGGTGAGGTTTGTAATGAAAGAAGAGAGGGTTAGAGGCCAGATGGGAATATAGTTCTACAAAAGGAATTGAGAAGATGGGAAGGGGCAGGGGATTTACAGACAAGAATGTATAGGAATATTGGGATGAGTTTAGGGCGACAGTGTAAGGTGAAAGAGAAAGCAAGAGGAATGTGAAAAGTTTGGTAAAAGGTAACTGACATCCTGACTTGTGATCTTTTTTATGTCAACTTTTCTGTGCCTGCATGGATCTGTTCTAATGAGGCAGATTTTCTGCAGCCAGATGCCCTTCTTCTCACCAACATTTGCTTGTTTCCAAACAAGGAAATGTTTCCCCATGGCCAGATGTCTTCACAGAAGACTGTAAATGAATAACATTGCTTCTTTGAATCTCGTTTACAACTAACGTGATATCAAGAGAGGAAGACACAGGCTTCTTTCAGTTTCTGTCTATCAAATCCACTCAAGGCTTTTGCAGGCCTTGGGCTATAGAAGACACTTGCCCAAAATGTCACACAATGGAACTGAACCAGAAACCACATGGTTGAGAAGCAAACTTTTTAACTGCTATGCTATATCAGCAATCTTTCTCCTCTCTCTCTCTGTCTGTCTGTCTATATAAGCCTCAGTTTTTGAACAAATCTAATTGCAAATAAATTGTGCTTTATAATATATTATCTGTCTGTCTCTATCAATCTATCTCCTGATTTATTGTTGTTCAAAAACCAAGGTAATACTTGTGTATGGATATGGATCAGTGACAAATGTGCACATGAAAAAGGAAACCAGTAGAGTGGGATATTTCAATGAGAATACCTTGTGGTGTTCTGCCTGAGTTGCACAGAAATCCTCTCTTATGAAAGGCTTGGATCATTTGGAAGTCTTTGACCAATGAAATTGCTGTTGCTTACAAAAGACATAATTGAAGTTTTGTTTTCTGGCTTAAATCAAATTTTTTTTTTTTCTCCTTCAGTCATACAATCTGATGTCTGAAAAATGGTTCACCCATGCCTCTCCAACACTCTTTAATTCTGGCACAAATCGTCCTCAAATGTCCAGGTAAGTTGATCTCTTCAATGGTCACATACAGGTGAATGACCCATTGGACTGTTGATGTAATTACCCAGGCCTTGTGGGACTTAGTTCAGGATAGCAAGCTGTGTAGAATGCCTATTGGTTATTGTTAACCCCTGGACATTAGTGTTTTGAGTTATAGGGCTCACATTCTCCTTGAACAGGATGCCTGTCTATTTCGTTTAACGTCCGTTTTCCATTCTGGCATGGGTTCGATGGTTTGACTGAGGAATGGCAAGCCAGGAGGCTGCACCAGGCTTCAGTCTGTTCTGGCAGTGTTTGCTGGATGCCCTTCCTAACACCAACCACTCCGAGAGTGTAGTGAGTGCATTTTATGTGCCACCGGCATGGGAGCCAGTCAGGCGGCACTGGCAGTGACCACATTCGGATAGTTCTTTTTTATGTGCCACCAGCATGGGGAAGCCCGTCATGAGGCACTGGCAACGACCCACGCATGCATGATGCTGTTTTTTAGTTGTCCTATCCTTCACAGTATACCCTAAAAAAGGTAGATGAGAGAGAAATTCTCTCTATTTGTTGAGTTTCTGCTCCATCAGAGGTAAGACACCCACCTGGTGAACCTGTGATAGGTACCACCTTTGGTCATCTGAGGTCATGTAGAATTTCTGTGTCTTGAAATGCCGTGTATTCCAACCACTTACTATCTTCTCTTTGGCAACAAACTTCCAAAGTATTCATTGTGTCACCTTAGATCATTTCCAGTTGACCAGAGACCTTGTTCAGTGAATTGCAACAGGTTAAAAAAAAGTCATTGTATTCCTAATTTAAACTTGCCAAATGTTAAACCTTGTTTTATTAATTCTATTGTATGTAAAATCGTTTTATAATTAGGAAAAGGTGAGATAATCTCAACTGGAAAGCTTTCATAGATGGTATGCAGTGGTATGGTTGACTGGGGGCTATGCATTTCCCCTGTTTAATGTCCCTGGTCCATTCTGGTGTGGATTGGGTAGTTTGACAGGATCTGATGGATCCAAGGAATGCCATTGTGCTCCACTGTCTGCTTTGGTATAGTTTTTATGGCTGGTTGCCCTTCCTAATGCTAACCACAGTACAGTGTGTACTGGGTGCATTTTACATGCCACCAGCACAAGACTGGCTTCTGAGGAAGGACCTTATGCTAGGAGACAAGGGGTAGGTAGAGCAGGTGTTTGTAGAGGAGCTGCAGGGTTACTTACATTTAGAAAAGAGGATGAGAATGCTCAGTTAGAGCTGTGAATATGAGGTGTGCAGGTGCCCCCCTCAAGGCATCTGGTGAATAGGAGTGAGGAGCAGGAAGGGATTTCAGCAAGTGAATTCCTCCATTCCAATAACTTTCAACTCTGTCATTTACTTTCCTGGCTTGATTCATGTATTTTGCCATTGTGTTGACGTGATATAATCAAAGCTTGTGTCATTTCCAGAACACTATCTTTAAGATAGCATGTTAGTATTTGTTGTTATATTTACTGCTTTTCTTTCAGCTGTTTCCTGTTAGCAATGCAGTCTGACAGTATAGAAGGTATATACGACACATTGAAACAGTGCGCACTCATTTCTAAGAATGCGGGTGGAATTGGTGTGCATGTACACAATATTCGCAGTTTTGGCAGCTACATTGCTGGTGTAAGTTTTTACGTCCAATATATCAACACCTTTTCATCCTTTTTGGTTTCACAAAGTCAGATAACAGAGGTTGATTGGACTACACGTTCCACCCTTCCACAATTGAGCGTCTATGATTGGAATTGATGTTAGTTTGTAGGTGCCATGGTCCAACCGATGCCAGCATGGAAGAAAATTGTTAAATGACGATGTTAAACTTATGGTCATGTCTTAGTCTTGTTTTCTCTTGCTTGTTTGAGTAAAACTTTTATAACAGCCTGGTGACCCCCCCCCCCCTTTTTTTTTCTTAAGGGTCACTCCATAGGAAATAAATGTCATTCACATTTAATATCCACTTCTCCATGGTTACAAGGATCAAATGTAAATTATCGAAGCAGATTCTCTGTGATCAGAAACTGTTCCTGTCGTCAACTCTTGCCAGGTTCCAAGCAAAACAGTATTTCCCATGACTGGACATATTTTTTCGTTTTAACAAGAAAATGCACAGCGTTGCTTGTATGAGGGTGATGCTCGTTTACAACCATCATTTAGCCTAACACACGACTGGCTTCCTTCAGTTTCCATCTACTGCAGCTTGGAACTCTAGTAAAAGACATTTGCTCAAGTGAGGCTGAAACCAGTACCATCTGGTTGGGAAGCAAGCTTCTTACCCACACAGCCACATCGATGCCAGAGTAAATAATATTGGTAGTTTCTAATGTGGAGCGGTTTAGTATGGAGAATTCTTCATGATGATATTAGTAATGGTATTGGCTACCCTTTATTGCTTCTGCATTGGTACAGGGCAATAAATTTACAGAGGATGGAGTTGATTAAATGAAACTTCTTTGTACATTTGGTACTTACTTGTGGGAGGGCTGGCATAGAAATGAAACGCAAAGTTGATTAGTAGAATTTGAACTCTTAATGTTGAGTTTTGTAACTAAATATGAAAAGATGTTTTCTCTATTCTTGCCTTTTTGTGTGACTATAAATATGTTATTCACATTTGACAGATATTTGTCCTCATCTTGTTTGTTGCTAACACAACGTTTCGGCTGATATACCCTCCAGCCTTCATCAGGTGTCTTGGGGAAATTTTAAACCTGGGTTCTCATTCTTAAGGTATTTTTTGATGAATGAGAACCCAGGTACAAAATTTCCCTAAAATATCTGATGAAGGCTGGAGGGTATAACAGCTGAAACGTGTTAACAACAATGAAAATGAGGACAAATATGTCAAATATAAATAATGTACATAATTTCTCATCTCTTAAATATAGAGCTATAAATATGTCTTTAAAATAATGCATGTATATATATATATTTTTTTCTTTCTTTCAATTAGACAAACGGTAACTCAAATGGTTTACTGCCCATGTTGAGAGTTTTTAATAACACTGCCAGATATGTTGACCAAGGTGGTAACAAGGTGGGTATTTAACCCTTTTCGAACTCTAACAATAGTCTGTGTGTTTTAATTAATTTGCAAAATAATCAAAAATTGCCAAGAAATATTTAAAAAGAAAACAATTACTGTTTAGCCTCAGGTCAGACATAATCCTCATTTTTATGTACTTTATTCTCACGTCTTTCCATGTCAAGACACCATCAGGTTTTGTGTTTATGGGTGACCTGAACGATGCCACTGCTAGCAAAGCAGTATCGACGTCAAGGCACATACACACACAAACATGTTAGATGGTGTTGAGTCCTTTTCAATGTGTCTTTTGTTTTTAAAACTGAATGGGATCTGGGGGAGATTTGGCTGTCAAATTTTAGCATGTCAAGTGAGATTTTGTCCAATGAAAGCTTTCTTTTCTGTGATATTTCTTTAGTCTGGTAGATTGTCTTCTTTCATTGTTGACTGAAAAAATGGTAAAAAGCGCCGACTATTTATGTTGTATTTTCTTCAAAAGCTGAATTGTCCTTTATTTACGTTTAAATAAACTGTAAATTTTGGTATTGAGTTCTTAGCATAATTGCTTGAAATTGAGGAATGGGTAGCAACAGGAAGGGCATCTAACCATAAAAATTCTGAAATCTGCCTGAATAAAATCCTTACAAGTTAAAATGATGATCCTGTGAGAGAATGGACCTTAATCAAGTGAGAAGATGATTGGTTTGGTTGGCACCTGTGCTGGTGACATGTAAAAGGCACCATTTCAAGCATTAGGCTTCGTGGAGGCAGTGACAGGTGACCACTGCCTTTTGCGATGTACCGTGCTTGTGTTGACCTGTCAAGCCAAGTGAGACCGTAGTCATGCCCAATGGCATCCGTGCCGTTGGCAAGAAAAAAGCCCCCAGTACACTTGGAGTGGTTGATGTTAGGAAGGGCATCCAGCTGTAGGAACCTTGCCGAACCAGATTGGAATCTGGTGCCCCCCCCCCCCCCCCCCCGGTTTTCAGCCAAACTGTCCAACCCACGCCAGCATGGGAAGCAGATGCTAAACAATGAATGGAAGAAAATTATTAATCAGAGCCCCCCACCACCTTCTTAAAAAAAAAACAAAAAGCAAAAAGAACCAAAACAATTCCTTGTTTTAGGTCTTTATGGTTCTGAGTTCAAATCTCTCTCTCGGGTTAACTGACTTTCATTCCTTTGGGATATATAATCAAGAACTGGGGTTGATTATGGTGACACAATCCTTCTCTCTGAATTTCTGGCCTCCTACCTGTATTACAGTCGTTTATTAGTTAAAATACTCTCAGATGTTTCATCCATCTTTATTTTCTGAGTTGGAATTCTACCGAGGTCTACTTTGCCATAAACACTTTTTTTAGGGGGTTGGGGTCAATAGAATAAGTAGCAGTTGAGCACTGGGGTCAATGTAATTGATTACTTCCCTCCCTCAAAATTTCAGGCCTTGTGTCATCATTTATAATAAAAAGGATTATTGGTTCAAATCTTGCCAAAGTCACCATAGTTTTTCATATTTCTGATAAGTACCAAGATCAATATACTTCACCTCTCCCCCCTCCTCTAACATTTGCAACCTTTCTATGTTGGAAATAATTAATATTACAACATAATTTGTCTTGTAGCGCCCTGGAGCTTTTGCTATTTACTTAGAACCCTGGCATGCCGATATCTTTGACTTCCTTGATTGCAAAAAGAATACAGGAAAGGATGAACAGCGAGCCCGAGACTTGTTCTATGCCCTCTGGATTCCTGATCTTTTCATGAAACGAGTTGAAGAAAATGGTGATTGGACATTGATGTGTCCCAATGAATGCCCAGGCCTTTCGGATGTTTGGGGAAAAGAATTTGAAGACTTGTATATCAGTTATGAAAAAGCTGGTAAAGGTAAAAGAACTCTGAAAGCTCAGAAAGTCTGGTATGCAGTTATAGAAGCTCAAACCGAAACTGGTACACCTTACATGCTGTACAAGGATTCTTGTAACCGCAAGAGCAACCAACAAAACCTTGGGACAATAAAATGCAGTAATTTATGTACAGAAATTGTTGAATACACGGCACCAGATGAGGTAAGTCGTTTTGTTCATTAATGTTGCCAACTCTTGTGTGTGTATATAAAGATGTGGGTTGGTCCAACTCATACTGGCATGGGAAACAGATGTTAAAGGTGTGTCTGTGTATGTATGTATATATTTTTGTCTTGCAAGTACTCGCTGACCCTGTCAGTTGCAGGTGCCACTTAAAAGCATGCAGTCCACACTGTAAAGTGATTTGTGTTCAGAAGGGCTTCCAAAACTGACCTCGCCTGTGCTTGAGCCATGTAAAAAGCCCTAAGTGGTTGGTGTTAGGAAGGGCATCCAGCAGTAAAAATCTTGCCAAAACAGTCACAGAAGCCTGGTGCAGGCATCTGCCTGGCTGGCTCCTGTCAAACCAGCATGGAAGGCGGACATTTAACGATGATGTATAGCATTGATATTTTCTTGTTTTTCAGGTGGCTGTTTGTAACTTGGCTTCCATTGCGTTGAATATGTTTGTTCGACCAGATCGCACTTTTGACTTTGATAAATTGAAATCCGTCACCAAAGTAATCGTTAAAAATCTCAACAAAATTATCGACACC
Organism: Octopus bimaculoides; assembly: GCF_046866305.1. Classification (NCBI taxonomy): domain Eukaryota; kingdom Metazoa; phylum Mollusca; class Cephalopoda; order Octopoda; family Octopodidae; genus Octopus; species Octopus bimaculoides. Next base: position 92,552,098 of record NC_142934.1, on the reverse strand, counting down.
AACTGTTATCCTGTGGAAGAGGTAAGCTATCTTAATTTTCCATTGGTGCAGCCCCCAGCCATACCAGCTCCTGTTGAACCGTCCCACTAATACCAGCAATGGTGGTCCCTAACCCACTTAACTACTGTTCCTTCCTAAACAAACACTGCCCTTTCTTCTCAACACCCAACCCAGCTACTATTTACTACTGCACCACTAATACATAACTGGTATCTCAACCCAACTTCCATTTCTCACTGCTAATGTATATTCTTTTGCTACAGTAGAACTGTTACTAATTCTGTCTTCCTGTAGAATTTTTTGACTGGTTTTGGTCTTAAGTGTTGAAACCATGCATTTTAGCTTTATTAACCCCATTATTTTATCAACTTAGGATGGGGGAAAAAATGCAAAAGGGCCTCAGTGTGATTTGAACTAAGAAATATTTTGTCTGATTCTATAACCAATTCTACCCCTAATCTGCAACACGGTCTTAAATATTCACCAACATTTAGACTAAACCAGCTGAAATTTTACAATGCTAAAATTTTAAGACTGGAAACTAGTGTATACTAATAATAATTGTATAATGATTATTAAAAAAACTTAAAATTTACTTTTGATACTTGTAAAAGCAATCTTTTTCCTTAAGTAATGTGTTTTTAAAGCTTATGAGGTTCTACTTGTAGAATCATCTGAAGTTGGTTTTAACCGGCTGAAACTGTCCTTCAAAAGTTCTAAGTTAAAATTTTCCACCAAACCTTAGTCACAATTTATGTTCCTAACACCAGCTGAATAACTTATTTTACTAAATTCTTTGTCACGTTAAAAATTAATTGAAATAAACACAGCATCTCATAGAAATATGGTTAGAAAAGGGTTAATAAGATGGGAGACAGCATTGCTTAAACTTCTTAGAAAATCTGTAGAGATGACTTAAAAGTGATTAAATTGCACAGGTAACACAAAAATGTAGATCAGCATTGACTGAGAAGCCTTTAATATACTTCTTAGTATATTATTGTTGCAAAATGAAATACAGTCCCTACCAGCAATTTATTGTATAATAGTATTTCTGTGTTTATTTTTATCTTCTTCAGACTAAAAGCTTAATCAGGATTATTATGTTAGCAAACATTATTTACATTTTTGTCCTCATCTTGTTTGTTGTTAACATACTGTTTCAGCTTCCCTCCAGCTTTCATCAGGTGTCTTGGGGAAATTTCGAACCTGGGTTCTTATTCCTAAGGTATTTTTCGATGTTGTTATTATTATTCAGGTCACTGCCTGGAATCAAACTCGGAGTCTTGGAGTTAGTAGCCTGCACACTTAACCACTACTCTATATGCCTGTGGTGGTTAAGAGCGCGGGCTACTAACCCCAAAATTCTGAGTTTGATTCCAGGCAGTGACCTGAATAATAATATTAATAATATCGAAAAATACCTTAGGAATAAGAACCCAAGTTCGAAATTTCCCCAAGACACCTGATGAAGGCTGGAGGGTATATTAGCTGAAACGTTGTGTTAACAAAGACGAGGACAAATATCCGATAAATGTAAATAATATAGATAATTCCTCATCTCTTAAATATAAAACTGTACATCAGTAAAGCTAGCAAAACACCTGTATTAATTTATTGATTAAGTGTTTGAACTGGCCATATCCAGCCCAGATATTCTACCCGTTTTATGCTCAAACTGATCAGATCTAGCCTCTCACACCTATTCTACAATGTCATTCAAAAGATAAACAATCACATTGAAATCTCAGATATGAAATAAGCCATGATTACTTGAAACTGTGTGAATAAATATTACATTTGACAGAATAATTTAAATGCTAAAGGATTAAAGAACTGTACTTTCCCCTGGTACTTAAGTATACTTAGATGACCTTGGCAGAGTTTGCAAGCAAGAAGACCAACATTCCCTTGATTTAGTCATTCAGCGCTCTGTTAATGTAGCAAGTCTTACTAAACCTTTATCGGTGGGGGATATGACGTCATGGTCATGTTAGCTGAATATGTGTAATTATTAGTTTTTCCATTGGTTAAAATTACTGCCCATATTTAAATCCTAACTTTCATCAAAGAGAAATCTTTCACGAATACGGTTCTTAGAATTCAGATATCAGCAGTTATAAAAACCCTGATGTTTGGGAAATAAATCAGTGTCTGTTGGTTTTCTACTTGATTCCACGACACTCACTTTCCTGAGATTGAAGTCTTATGTAGCAAGTCTTAATAAACCTTTATCGGCGGTGACATGACATCATACCATCACTGATAAAGGTTTTATCAAGACTTAAACGTTGCTCTGGCCAAACATCTTGACTCTCTTCACTAATGGTTTGGTATTTGTGTTTTTCTTTGTCTCTTCCAGGCAAAACGATCCAACATGCGACATCGACCAATTGGCATTGGTGTTCAAGGTTTGGCCGATGCTTTCCTTCTAATGCGATACCCGTTTGACAGCGAAGAAGCACAAGAATTGAATAAACAGATCTTTGCTACTATCTACTTTGCTTCCTTAGAGATGAGCTGTGAACTTGCTGAAAAATTTGGTCCTTACGAGACTTACGATGGTAGCCCCGTGAGCAAAGGTGTAAGTGGGTCTTTTTAAAGTTTTCACTTTCTCTTCAACTGGTAAAGTTTATGGAAGAAAAAAAAATTCAAGTTAATAAAATCCCTAATTTCTTTTTTCACATTGGTTTGTCATTAGACTCGTCAGTGTTAGGTGCCAACTTGCAGGCTAGGGGTCAGTTGCCTTGACCCTACACTTTCATCATCATTTTTTGTTACATGCAGCAGTCAGCATGCAGTTCCCAGGACTACAAGGCCTGGGAGAGGTGGGGGATGTCGACCTCATGCTAGGGCACAAGGGGGTTTACTATGCAGAGAGGGGGTAGAGCAGGTTCCTGAAGAGGGACTGCATGCCTACTCTCATCTAATAGGGGAAAGGGGAGGGGAAAGAAAAGGCTCACTAGGGGCTGCAAGAGATAATGGTGATGAGATGCTTGGGTCACTCTCCAAGCTGAGTAGAAGCAGGTGGTTTGCAAGATTGGAATAAGGAGTGTGGCCCTGCTGCAGCATTTCAACTTGGATGTCTATTCATAGTTTCAGTTATTTGCTTTCTTATTTAAATGAATTCTCCTTAACCCATTAAGTTCCACTGTCCTATAAATAGGACACTACATGAGAACATTAAATAAGCTACATTATTTACATTTGACGGATATTTGTCCTCATCTTGTTTGTTGTTAACACAATGTTTCAGCCTTCAACAGGTGTCTTGGGGATATTTTGAACCTGTGGGATAAAGCTTAAATAATACAGAACACCACTGGAAAATACGAAAACTAAAAGAAGCAGCACATATTCTAGGACACAACAACCTCCTAAGCAGACCGAGTGCAGATATGAACAACATATGGGAACCGGTATTAAGGAAGGATAGGAAAATAGATTTATAAGCTCTAAAATTCACTCCATAATTGCCCATGGGCATATGGCATAGTGGTTCAGAGCGCGGGCTACTAACCCCAAGATTCCGAGTTTGATTCCAGGCAGTCATCATCATTGTTTAACGTCCGCTTTCCATGCTAGCATAAGACACGTGATGAAGGCTGGAGGGTATATCAGCCGAAACGTGTTAACAAGCAAGATGAGGACAAATATATCTGTCAAATTTAAATAATTCATCTCTTAAATATGGAACTGTATTGAATAAGCTATATCACATTGTCTCAGTGTCCTATTTATAGGGAACCAAGTATTTCCATTTCTACTTGAAGTAAAGGAGTTTTAATAATAATTTTTTTTTCCTTTTAACCTATTTTTAATCATCTGTAATAATTTAAAAGTAATATTGAAACATTTAAGTTCTCTGGGACTTAATGGGTTAAGAAATCCTCATTACACGATAATCAAGAAGTAATTCTATTAGTATTTTAGATGCTCTAAATATATTTTCTTCTTTTTCTAGATTCTTCAATATGACATGTGGAACGCAGATCCACATCCGATGCATGATTGGGCTGCACTCAAAGACCGAATTGCCAAGTAAGACTTCAGCCATTAACTGTTTGTGTTTCCATTAATCTCCAGTCATTGACCGAACCTGTTTGGGGTTGCTAAACCTACAAAACTTAGCCACATCTCCCTTTAATCACAACATACCTTTTGGGTTGGTGCATAATTATTGCAGCTTTTTTTCAACAAATTTTATTCAACGAAAACATCTTTAAGTGATGATCCGACCGTCTGCCAAGCAAATGGGAAGCAGTAAATGAAGTAGATGGTGAATATGCTCCAGAATAATCATTTAGAGATGTTTTTGTTGAAAAAAAAAAGCCACAATAATTATGTACCAACTCAATATCTTCGTAAAGCATTAGTTTGGAATGTCATGGTTGGAATACTTTAGTCTATATTTATAATATCAGGACTTCGCTTTTAGCTGTGAGGATGTGAAGGCAAGCACTCGTGTCTTATATCTGGGAGATCCCTGAAATTAAGGATAAAAAATTCATTTTCATCCTAGTGTGGTGTTGATTTGTTCATGGGTTTCTCAGAGAGCATTAAATATAGGTGCAATTAACTAATTTTAATGAGAAATGACTTCAGCTGCCCCTCTTTGCACAAAAGAAATGCAAGCATTAACTGAGAATTGAACCACTGTACTACTAAATGTCTTTGTACATTGATTGTACTCTTAAAACCCTCTCTGTCTCAAATGATCCCCTTAAACTCGTATCCAACCAACCATTTATTTTTAATCCTACAGCAGTTGTCTGCCCTTCTCAACAAACGAATTTATGTACAATCTGTTATTTTATAGTTTTCAGCCAGCAAAACTATACCAATTAGCGATGATTTACAAGTGTTTTGTTGGCCTAATTGACCCAATAATGTTCCTGTTTGAGCCTTCAGTCTGAAGCTTAGTCATTGAATAGAGTGAATTTTGTCCAAAAGAAAAATGCTTTTAGAAACCTGAAATGGAACAACTTTCAGCATTAAGAATTGAAAGTTAGACTTGTCAGTTTATTAATATTATTATTAGTAGTAGTAGTAGTAGCAACAGCCCCTGCCTGGGCCTCCAGTACCGGTGGCATGTAAAATGCACTATCCAAACATGATCGATGCCAGGCCCGCCTGACTGGCTCCTGTGCCAGTGGCACATAAAAAAGCACCCACTACACTCTCGGTGTGGTTGGCATTAGGAAGAGCATCCAGCTGTAGAAACATTGCCACATCAGATTGGAGCCTGGTGCAGCCGCTGGCTTTCCAGACCTCAGTCAACTGTCCAACCCATGCCAGCATGGAAAACGGACGTTAAACGATGATGAGTAGTAATTAACTGGTATTTTGTTAATCTTGCTGAAAAAAGCAGATCCCTTGGGAATTGAAATCTGCATGTAAGCCCAAGTAATGCAACGTATCTTGTTTGTCACACCCGATTTGATTTACCCCCCTCCCTGATAATGATTTCTTTTATTTGCTGATTTGAGTGGGTTAATATTGATTTCAAATTTTGGCTCAATTTCCAAGGAGAGGGTCAGTCAATTGTATTGATTTTATCGACCCTGGAAGGGTGACATGTAGAGTTGACTTTGTGGAGTTTGAACTCTGAATGTAATAATGGATGAAATGCCTCTAAGTGTTTTCCCAGGCAGTCTAACGATTTTGCTAGCTCGCTGGCTTGAGTGGGTCACTATTAGTCATTTAGCTCCTTACAAGCCTGATCCTTTTCTTGAACATTGTATTTAGCACTTGACAGCAATTGTCAGCTGGTTTCATAACCATGAAGATCAATGGTTCCCTACCATTTCACTACCAAGGACCCTTTTATTTAAATGAGTTTTCCCAAGGACCATAGGCTATTGAAAGGTCTGTCAGCTTAATACATTCATAGACCCCTTCCCCCAGGAACCACTGATGTGGCTGTTCCTTCTGTAAGATTAGAAGAAGCAGTACATTCTGTTGAATAGAATTTCATTTTCCAGCATCAGAACTTTGACAGCATGTTTCTGCATTCACTGTTTGTTGGTGATACCCTGCCAGGTAACCCAGTCAGGCGACACCTCTCTAACCCATCAGTCTGTTTGGGTGGTCGTGGCCGGTGAGGGTTTTACGAGGTTGCAATGCAAATCCTGCTTCAGCTTCTTTTCAGTCGTCTTCTGTGACACACAGAAGAAACATTAGGTCCATTCTTTGACAGGCTCTGCTCCGCACAACACTGGAGCAACATGAAATATAAGTAGAAAAAAAATTGTTTGTCAACATAACATGGCAGTCCTGGTTTAGGACGAATGTTGAAGCTCTGCCAGATCAGATTGGAGCCTGGTGAAGCCATCTGGCTCGGCAGTCCTCAGTCAAACCGTCCAACCCATGCCAGCATGGAAAGTGGATGTTAAACAATGATGATGTTGCTGTAATTTAACTCCAGGCGACATCGTCTCCAGCTGGCTATACCACACGATCAGTGACCTTACATTTTTGAACAAGGGAGTGCTAGATTCCCTTGTTTGAAAATATAAGGACACAGATCGTGTCATATAGCCAGCTAGAGAGGATGTCTCCTGGGGTTAAATTACAGCAACATTCATCCTAAACCAGGACTGCCATGTTATGTTGGCAAATAATTTTTACTTCAAAGTACTGTTGCTGAATATCTCTCGTGAGATTTACAAATAGTAATTTTCTAGAATAAGTACTGTTCTTAAAAAAAAGAACTCTGGTTGATTTTTAACTCAACCCCAGCATGGCCACAATCCAATGACAGAAAGAAATGGTAAAAGGTAGATACTAAATAAGTTGACACCTGTGGCCATGTGTATTTGCAAATTCTAAAGTTTATTTATGAATTATGAAGAGGTTTTGGCAGAATTACATTTGGTTCAGCTATATTCCTCCATTTTCAATTAAAATCCCAGTGAAGTTTCTGTTTTCCCTCCTTTTAGAATTATCAGATAGAAATACCAGTAATTAATTGAAGACCTATTTAATCAACTCCCCTCCCTGCCAATTTTTCAGTACCAATGTAAGAAATTCTTCAAAAATTGCTGAGAGAAAGTAATCACAGATACAGTTTTAACAGTTTTGCATTCAGATTCCTCTGTCAAGTGTAACAATTATTTATTTATTCACATTTAAAAAAAAAAAAAAGAAATTATTCATTATCTCAGCTTTGAGATGTGAATGTAATTGCTTTTATCTCTGGAATGACATTGTAAGGTAGGTGTGAGAGGCCAGATCTGGTCAGTTTGAATGTTTTGGTCAGATGTGGCTGGTTTAGATGCTAAAAGGTTAAAAATATTTTGGATTTGACAAATGAAAATATTTATGCAAAAATTTGATGAACAGCATGATAGGGTCTTAATATGAAAGATAAGCAAAAGAAAAGAAAAAAAAAAATCCTGTTTCTGCGTGTTAGTTTCTCTCACCTGAACCTACGTTACACAGGTAATGCTTATTTGTTACAGACATGGAGTAAGGAACAGCCTGTTACTGGCTCCGATGCCAACTGCTTCCACAGCCCAGATTCTTGGAAATAATGAGTCCATTGAAGCCTATACCAGCAATATTTATACAAGACGTGTGCTGTCTGGAGAATTCATGGTAATTATCCTTATTTTCATATGTTTTATTCCTCTGTATTACACCTTGGCCAGGTTTCTTCTATATCTTCAGGCTGCCAAGTGGAATTGGTAGCCAGGGACGGCATGGAAGCCCCACATTTATCTGAGGATGTTTACATCCTGTATGCTTTGTTATTGCACAGTTTAAGCAAAATGGTATTTGTATGGCCAGTAGTTCTGCGAGGTGGCAGAATCGTTAGCATGCCAGGCGAAACGCTTACCGCTATATTGTCTTTTACGTTCTGAATTCAAATTCTGCCGAGGTCGACTTTGTCTTTTGGGGTCGATAAATTAAGTACCAGTTGCATACTGGGGTAGATCTAATTGACTCTCTCCTTCCCCCCAAATTTCGGGCCTTGTGCCTAGAGTAGAAAAGATTGTGTAGACAAATGGAAAATTTAGGTGCAAATAAAAAGCATCCAGTCCACACTATAAAGTGGTTGGCATTTGGAATGGCATCCAGCTGTAAAAACCTAGCCAAAACTGACTTTGCCTGTGCTTGTGCCTTGTAAAAAGCACCAGGTCCACTGTGCTGGATGGTTGGTGTTGGGAAGGGCATCCAGCTGTAAAAATCCTGCCAAAACAGCCACAGACATCTAGTGCAGGCTTCTGCCTGGCCGGTTCCTGTCAAGCTGTCCAGCATGGAAGGTGGACATATGATGATGAGATAGGTGTTAGTGTTGTATTTATGCTTGCAAAATTGTGGTTTCATTTCCCAGAGCAAGTGATGCGTTGTGCTTTTGAAGCAAAGCATTTCATTTCACATGTGCTCCGCAACACTCTGCTGTGAATGGGTAACCCTGTGATGGACCAGCATCTCATTCAAGGCAAATGTTGTGATTTTGGTTACTTATAGGGCCATGGAATTTGAGCTGGGGCAACCAGCCAGGAGTTCTAGGACTCATGACAGTAATATCAAGGAGTCCATAAATATAAATATATGCAGTTTGTATCTATATGCAACAGTTCTGTAATCGGTTTTTGTTCATTTGTAGAGATGTCTTGAAGTTTTTTTCAGGTGCAGCCTGATTCCAGTTTATTGACTTAAAGAAATTCTGAACCAGTCAAGGTTACCATGAATATAAGTAACATTTCCCGGTGACTTAAGTTTAAGATTAAGGAAAAAACTGTTACTTGTAACTCTTTTAGAATTTCACTGGCAGTAAAGGGAGGCTTTACATGTCATGGTCAAAATGCTAGAAATAGCAACCTGATCTTCCTCAAATGGCATCATTTCATTAGTGCTGCCTTGAAAAAGGGTAAAATAACTTTAATGAATAATATTCTCAACTTGATAATGATTGATTGGGAACTAAACAATAAATCTTTGTAAATTGTGAGGAATATACAGTAAAGGAAATCAACCTATCGTTCTCTTTTAATGGTTATATTAAATCCATATAATTTGGTAAACTATAATGGTTTGATGTGATTGGTTAAATTTTCTTCTCCTTTAGGTTGTCAATCATCATTTGTTGAAAGACCTCACAGAACTTGGTCTGTGGAATGGTGACATGAAGAATGAACTCATTGCCAACAACGGTTCCATTCAGGTGAGTCAATCATCTTTCTAAGTTTGGTAGTCATTGCTGCTATGTATTTTCTTGACTACTAGAAACGGCAGCCACATCTTCAGATACAAAATATAGTTGAAAAAAAGAAAGCTTGATGGTCATGAGTGGATTGTCTTCGATCAACAAAGTCTGCTTGATTGGGGTTAAATATTGTCAACATCATTCGTTTGTCATCTTTATTAAGCAACCGCATCTTTCTTCCCCCAGTATCACACACCTAATTCCATAACCGTCAATGTACCTGAAGCGATGCCCAAAGCTGTGTTTTCTCCCCGACCAGCAGTGTTGGTTTGTTTATATCCTTGTAACTTAGTTTGGTAAAAGAGACCAACAGGATAAGTAGTGGATTTGTTTGAAATCATAGAAGGTGGTGCCTCAGTATGGTCGCAGTCCCATGATTGAAACAAAATAAAATTAGTATTTAATGCATGGCTTTTAGAGCAAGTAATTCTATGAAGCAAGGTCGTCATTGCTGCCATCACTGACAACAAATAACGCATTAATAGCCACCAACATTTTACCATTATCCTCTGATGTTTCTCCTTTGAGTTACTTCCCTTTGCTTGATTATAAGCAACACTTTGTATTAAAATATGGATTGTATCACTGATAGAAGGCCATGGATTGGACGAGAAGGAAGTAGTTGTCTCCATAACATGTCTGGTACCTATTTTAAGGCTGAGTATCTTCTGTTATAGCATCAGGTTTCCCGATGCTTGGTAAAGGAAATTTGTTTGTTGGAGACTTGTGTGTGAAAGATGTAATGACAATAAACCTAGCAATGAATGTGGGGTGCATTTTAAGAATATCTTGTTTATTCTGCACGAACGATTCATTGTTCCTCACATAATAGGAAATATTGCAAACCAGTGACTGTCCCACTGGAAACCTATAACCAATCACAGTTTCGTTCACAAAATGCAGGATATTTAAGCAAAGAAAAGGGGGAAGTCAACTCGACAAAATTTGAATTGAGAATTTCAAAGCTTGATGGAAAGAGATGCATTGTTGTGTTTTTAAACCATTCTTATTATTTCATGAGTGACCGTGTGGTAAGAAGCTTGCTTAAGGCGGCGAGCTGGCAGAAACGTTAGCACGCCGGGCGAAATGCTTAGCGGTATTTCGTCTGCTGTTACGTTCTGAGTTCAAATTCCGCCAAGGTCGACTTTGCCTTTCATCCTTTCGGGGTCGATAAATTAAGTACCAGTCACACACTTGGGTTGATCTAATCGACTTAATCCCTCCTTTGTCTGTCCTTGTTTTGTGGGCAATAAAGACATGAGAAGCTTGCTTACCAACTACATGCTTCCGGGTTCAGTCTCATTGCGTGGCACCTAAGCCTCTGGCCGACCAAAGCTTTGTGAGTGGATTTGGTAAGACAGAAACTGAAAGAAGCCTGGCGTACGTATCTGGGTTTGTCCCCCCGCTCCAACATTGCTTGACAACCGATGCTGGTGTTTAAAGAATTCTCATGGCACCTGGCAGAATCTTTAGCTGCATTTCTCTTGGCTTTAGCTTTCATCCTTTGTGCCATTAATTAGAATTATTTATTGTAAAGGTCCAGTGTTGGGAGAGTTGAAACCTTTTGCTGTTCAGTTACGTTCTCAGTGCAAACCCCTTGCACTGAAGTTGATATGATTCTGTCCTCCTCTGAAGGTGCATGGCTTAGTGGTTAGGGTATTTGGATCATAATCATAAGGTCACGAGTTCAATTCCCAGCAGTGCCTTGTGTCCTTGAGCAAGACACTTTATTTCACATTGCTCCAGTCATCTGTTTGCAAAAATGAGTTGTACCTGTATTTCAAAAGAGCCATCTTGTCACCTGCATCCAGCTGAATCTCCGAGAACTACGTTGATGGTGTCTGTCTGTGGAGTACTCGGCCACTACCGCATTAATTTCATGAGCAGGCTCTTCTATTGATCAGATCAATTGGAACCGAAGGAGTGCCAAATAAATATAATTCTCCTGAGCTCAAGATTAATCCCAGTAACAAAGTACTTGCTCATTAGAAATAAATCCTCAACTGTTTTAAGAATTGATATCTTTATTTCTGATTGCTTTTCTAAATTCTGATGTTTTAATCACCATTTTCCTCTGCCTTAGTCTATGGATGTTCCTGATGACCTTAAGAAACTCTACAAAACTGTTTGGGAAATCTCCCAGAAAATGGTGATTAAAATGGCAGCTGACCGAGGAATTTATATAGATCAGAGTCAGTCAATGAATTTACATATTGCGGAACCAAACTATGGAAAGTTAACCAGCATGCACTTCTATGCATGGAAAATGGTAAGTCTTCTTGCTTCCCGTTTCTCATTTCATTCAATTTTATAAACAACATTCTCAAAGCTATGAGATAATGCATAATTAATTTAAAACAAATATGAATAGATAAGCATTATATTTGACAGTAATCTGTTCACTTCCTGGCATCAAGTCTTGCTACAGGGTGAGAACAGCAAGGGAAATCTTTGGAACAATTGCCATTGACACTCGGAGTTCAGCTTTAAGTGTCCTGCCAGATTCTATAACTGTACAGTCCTTGGATTAATCCTTTAGCATTTAAACTGGCCACATGTGGTCCAAATATTCTTGCTGTTCAAACTGGCCTATCACACCTGCCCTACAGTGTCACTCTAAAATTGAACAATCACAGCTTCGAGGTCTCAAAGCTATGAAATAGTACAAGAATTAATGTATAAAATGTGAATATTACATTTGACAAAGTAACGAGAATGTTGAATAATCGAACCATTCTTTAAAAGACTTATAACATAATAAAACCTTTATTACTTGATAACCAGGGCTTAAAGACAGGAATGTACTACTTACGGACCAAACCAGCAGTGAATGCCATTCAATTCACTGTTGATAAAACGAAACTCACCACACCAGTGAAGAAAACTCAAGAACAAAATGAAGCTGCCATTGCCTGTTCAATTAACAACAGAGAGGAATGTTTGATGTGTAGTGGTTAAAAGAAGAACTGCCAATCCTGCTCTTTCTTTGCTGTGATCGGGTTGATATATATATAAGGATGCATGTATGTACATAAGTCACGTTGAAATATTTACGCATGTCTCTCACATTCAATAAATCTCATGTATGCATCATATATAATTTGTATATACACACACACACATGAAAGGTAAGGATGAAAAGGTGGTTTGGAGTACTGCAATGGATATTCCCAATGCATTTTAGATGCTCAACGACGAATCCTCAGGAAACCCCATTGTACCAAGTTAAAAATAACTACGGCCCTTTTAATATAAACTTCGGTTTCACCCTTATTCTTCCATTTGCTCTGTTTCTTATAAACTGATAAATTACCTGGTTGGTTTATGAAAATGTATACGAAGCTACAAACACAACTAACTATCTATCTATCTATCTATACACACACACACAAGTATAAGCATGTGTATATATATAAAAAAAAAGCATTTACATGAGTATATTTATCCTCTGAAGCATATTGTTGCATTCAATCGAGAATGTTTTTTCGAGAAATGTACCTTGGGGAAAAAAAAAAAAAATTTTGTAAACTATTTTGGACTTTTCATTTATTATTTAATAAAAAAAAAAAAAAATTTCAATACTTTGTTTTTAATGTTATTGGACTGTGATTGATCAAGTTTTTCTTTCAGGCAAGATTATTGGCTGCTATTTCTTTGTTGTGGTGGTTATAATGTTACAGACCCTCTTGCAGCAAACTCGCAGAATAATCAGCTGGGCGAGACGTTTAGTGGTATTTTGCCAATTGCTACATCCAGAGTTCAAATTTCGCCAAGGTTGATCCCAGTGTGTAGTGATGGAATGCTGTCAGACAATCTACCTAGCATGCTAACAATTCTGGTCCCAGTTGTAATAAGTATCCGTGTACATACAGCAGAGGCCAGCCAGAATTCAAGACTCAGTAAATTTAGCCCTTTCCATACCAACCAGTTCTGAATTAAAATCTTCCACCAAACCTTAGTCGCAATTTATCTCCCTAACACCACTTTAGTGATAACTAAATTAATTTACTAAATTTTTCGTTATATTTAAAATTGAAAGAAACAATATCTCAGAATATATACAGTAAGGAAACGGTTAAACATAAGCATATTGAAAAATAACTATTTCATTTAATATGCATATTAATATTTAACAAGTCATGAATTCAGGTTCATTCTGTCAATATCTTCTATATAAACAGATGGGGTTTGAAATGGTGAAATGAGAAATTCTGATAGAACTACAAACAATTCTCTTACTGGACTAACTGATCAAAATGTTCTCTTAACCTTTGTTACCATATTTCTAACCAAATTACACCCCTTATGTGTTTCAATTAACTTCTAACATAATCATAAATTTAGGCTGGTTTCATTAAACAACTCTAACTTTTTTATTTATCAACATATTAATGTGATTTTTGGAAGATAAATTAACGAAAGGTTCTCATCCAATTCTATACCAAAATATTTGTCACAAAGTGACTTTAATTACAGGTAAATTCAACAAAATATTAATTTAAAATTTTTGTTCAAACATCGCTACAGAAAATGGGTTATTTGCTAATATTCAATTGGGTATACAACAAAATATTATTATAGAAGAGTTGTGCACATAAACTGGATTCATTACTCTCTTTTGCCAGTATAAAATTAAAATCCAGAGCAGTACCCAGTATTTGATTCACAAATCTTTTCCAAACTTTGATCCCCCATTTTGTGCACTTTCCTGGCATATACTGCTGAAAACGCACTCGGCCTTTATAGCCCACCATATCCTTATCTATAAACTGTTTTATATGTGCTTTGAACACAGTCAATGAGGGGTCTTATTTTAAATAAGGGATCAAATTCTGGTTTTCCATGTACTGCTCGTGTCTCTTACATGTAGATATTGAGTCAATTTTAAAAAAACCGTATCCTCGTCATTATACTTGAGACATTCGTCGCCAAAGGGTTCATCACTACTCCAGTAATTTGTTATTCTAGGTAACTTTCTAATGCCCATAATAATATTTATGGCAAACCTCAAACTATCCTTTTTTACGCCGTAATCAATTCAAATAGGTACATCGCAAAAAGAAATAGTCTAAAGCTCCACTCTCCTGAGTAAGACTGTGACTTGGTCCAGTTTCTTCAGAAAAATCACTGAAAGAAGGAGTGTTTAAATTTTCACTCCATTCAGGTACTAATTCATTCTCTTTATCGGAGCTCTCGGATTCACTGCTTTCATTTTCGGAAAATGAAACCTAAGATTCATTATCAAATGCCACGTGCTTTTTTTTTTTTTTTGGTTACAGAGTTAGATTTATCAAGGTCTTCAACGGAAAATCCTTCGAATTCTGACTTGCTGCTTGACAGAATAAAATTCGTATCCATTTTTTTGTCAGGATTACAAATTTTGGAAAAAAATCTCCCAAAATTAAAAAAACACGCCGATCGTTGTACAAAATTATGGCTGAACTGTTTACACAAATGTACTAACGAGATTTGCTTAGATATTCTCATTTAAATATGAATAGGTGATTTTGGGCGGTTTGGTAACGAAAGGGTTAAACTTGTCTAGTCCAAATAGAAACAAATTTTAACTGAACCACAACCTAACAATAAAGGTTGCCATTTCTGTTTTTGCATAAACTAGTGATGCACAGTGTGTGTTATAAAGCAAAGAAATGGTCACAGCTCTTCCAATATAGTAGTTACGAAAACAGAGTTAATTCCCTTGCCTTAGATTCGATCAATGACACTTCTTTCGTGTGCAAGTTTTAATGCTTTTCATATCAACCTGCACAAAAATGGAACCTTGGATGTTACAGAACACGAGCATAATCTTTGAAATAAAGATGAACAAAGAAAACCATAAACCTGGGATACATATCATCACAGAGTGCCAAGAAGAAATAAGAAAAGAATAAATAGATTGGAAAACATTTTATTTTTACATGTCTTTAGATTCTTGATGGATACAACATCTGAAGAAAAAAAAAAAAAAAAAAAAAGAGTAATTACCAGGATAAACGCATGGTGGCTGTGAGGGGACACACAAACCCCCTCAAACAACAATGTCAAGTGGGTTGTATTGATTTTCATCATTTACCTTACTTCTAACCAAAATACACCCCCCTATGTGTTTCAACTTGTAATGAAAGATCCTCAACCAGTTCTATACCATAATTTTTGTCGCAAAATGACTAATTACATGTAAATTCAACAAATTATTGTTCAAACATCGCTATAGAAAATGGGTTATTAGCAAATATTCAATTGGGTATACAACAAAATTTTACTATAGAATAATTGTGCACATTACTGGATTCATCAGGTGAAATTAAACACACAAAAGACAGGTGTACCATAAAGGTATAAGTAAAACGAATGACTGGCAATTGTCTGAAGAAAACTAGAAAACAAAGTACACACACACCATCAACTAGATTAAATAAGCTCTCCCACAGAGATATACAATAATGATTTACAAAAGAAATAAATCAAAATTCGTTACTCACCCTACAGATAAATTAAAAGAAAAATATCGAACAACAAAACAAAATTTACTATATACAGCTAAGTGTATCTAGACAACTTGTTTGGATTTGATTCCAAGATGTTAGGCATTTGAAAAAAATGGATCTTTTTTAAAACGGGGGCCACATTTTTCATTAACGAAACACTTTGAAACTTGGAACACTGGTAGAATGTGTCATATAAAACATCTTTTTCTCTTAGTCTTCTTAAAAAAAAAAGAAATCCATAAATTATTCCATGTTAAAGTTGTCGTATTTCTGTAATTTCAACCAATCACTGACGTCCATTCAGCCGATATACATTAAGCGCCGACTACATAAACAAACGATTCTGAAACAATTAACCCTAACCCTAAGGTTAGGGTTAAAGCAAATTTAAAATGAAAAAAGCAAATAAAACGAAGAATCGTTTGTTTATGTAGTCGGCACTTAATGTATATCGGCTGAATGGACGTCAGTGATTGGTTGAAATTATCGAAATAAGACAATTTTTTACATGAAATAAATTCGAATACAAAAATATTTTTCTGTTCTATAACACAAAATAGATAAGTATACGAAGTTTGAAAGTCTTTCCGTACCAAAAACGTGGCCCCCGTTTTAAAAAAGATCCGAAAAAATTGTTCCTCCTTGTTACAAACATAATTTCCCCAAAAAGAATATTTTGGAAGGACAGATGGAGCAAAACAATAGAATGAACCCAAGTGAAGTAATAGCTTTCTTTGAAAGAGTATTGGACATCATTTAACACAGCCAAAATATTGTTTTTCTTCAAATCAACCAGATCTGGTTTATCACACCCACCCCAAAGGTGTCCATGTTCAGCAGTGGAACGGGCTGTCTCGACAGGTGGAAAGCACTGATTGCATTGTGGACCACTGCTTGGCATGCATTTTAGGACCGGAAGTGCTTTCGAATAGGAAACAGTTTACAGCATGCAAGACTTCGACCCCTGAGAGACCGCCTTATGCTACACAAGGGGGTTAAAATAGAAGGCATCAGAGTAATTGGAGGAGTTTTGGCCACTCACAACTTGGTGCAATTTATAACTACTGCTTTCCTGCATATTGATCAAAGCCATTTCCCTGGGGGTACCAAGGTCCTGCATTCCTTCCTATTTGATAAAACCCAAATCTTTGCTAAGTTTATCCAGAAGCTCCTTACTTCTAGGCTTAGCTTCCACACCTGAAATCTCCGTTCTAATCCCGATGTAGATCCACTTGAGACCCAGATCCTTGATATATAGTTCCCATGGACATTGAGTCCTAAACTCCTCTGTGACGGCACACAGGGCTGAGGACTGACCCTTCAAGCTAAAATCAGGAACTCTCAATAATCTTTGTACATATCTTGTTCAGCCCCCACAAACCTACACCAAAATTACAGAACACTCTACTCTTTCAAACATCTTCAAATCAACAAATGCCAGGAATAGTGAAATATATGACATTCTTCACTTACAACTCGGATACGTCTTCCAATAGCAGTAGCAGGTAGATTCTTCTTAAATTTTGCACGCACAGCACCACTATTTCCATGGGGACGGGTGACTTTGCCCCATATTATACGAATGTGTCCTGCAGTTTTGGTGCCTGGAATTCTTGTTTTCCTACAATGAAAATATTTACAACTACACACATGTACAATTAAAGAACAAAACAAATACATGTTCATAGATTATACTTTGCAGGCGGGACAAGCTGAACAACGAATCACATTTGCATTGACCGAACACTCAGCCGGAAGTTCAGGAGTTCTTGCTCGTGACACCAGGGTGGATGAAAATAGTGTCCTGTTTTAATAGTTACATAGCTGACGAGGCCAAAGGCCATTTTTGTAAAATCACACACACAATATGCAGTTACCATAGAACTTCAATGAACAGCAGAATAAAGAAATTAAAAAACCATAACAAACAATCGCACTTAAAATTTGTCTGGAATTTTATGTGACAGACACCACTGAGAGGATTGCATTATATAAAAATTCCAATTTTCTGTGGCACTCGCTTATACACCAAGCAAAACAGTGTCCCATTGATTGGGAAGATCCGAAGTGCATGGTAAACATTTTGGGAGTACTACAGAAACAAAGAGTGGAATTGAACTCTTGGCTTCAAATATAAACTAAGACACAATGAAATCTGGTTAACTTATAATTAGCTGATGAATAGGGAAACACCATAATACTTTATTTACCTGTTTGTCCGAGACATACTTATGACCGACTGTGGAAGTGTTCCATAGAAAATGGTCCTTGTGCTACTAAATAACTTTGCTGTACTTTCAGTGGCACTCAGCCGGGGCGGGCTGCGCTGGTTCCGACCGGTGAATTCACCATGTCGATTCCAGCAGCCAAAGCAATACTTCTGTTTGTGGCCCAAAAATCCACCCTGAAGACTGAACAAATGCCCCACCAGGAGGGCAACTGCATCTGATAGTGCAGATGTTGCAGCTGCAATTTGTTGTTGAGGTATGGAGTGTCCTGGGAACAACCTAAAAGCCATGCTTCCATGATGGTGACACCTAATGGCATCCAGCCATAGAAACCAAGCCAAATCCAGACTGGAGTCAGGTGCAGCTCTCCAGCTTACCAGTTCCAGTTAAGCCATCCAACCCATGCCAGCATGGAAAGTGGATTCTAACTGATGATCTTGTAAACAGGGCCACTGCTACATCATCATTACTTAATGTCCACTTTCCATGCTGGCACGGGTTGGAAGGTATGACATATGTCTAACAAGCCAGAAGGCTGCACCGAGGTCCAATCTGATCGGGTAAAGCTTCTACAGCTGAATACCCTTGCTAATGCCAAGCATTCCAAGTATAGTGGATGCCTTTTACATGCCACCACCACCTGCAACTTAATCTTTTAAGCCCTCTACTATAAGCAACCACAATTGTCTACATACTCAGAACCACACGTTAACGCAGCCCGAAAAGGGTGGCCCAGCTGAAGTCAGCCAAACTTTAGCAGAGCCCAGCAGTCTGTGGAATCTGTGCTTTATCTTTTACTTGTTTTAGTCAAAGAAACTGACCTGGGTTCATATTCAGTTGGTCTCTTTTGCCAAACCACTACGTTACGGGATCAGAAACACACACAGGACAGCCGCCTTTCCGTTTCCCTCTTCGAAGCCCACCCACAAAGCTTTTGGTTGGCGCAATGCTATAACAGAAGACATTTGACCAATCTGTCATGCAGTGTGAATGATCTTACAACGGTGTGGCTGGCAAGGAAACTTCTTACCACACAACCAATACCTCTTACCAAGAATCTTTTTTTTTCTTTTGTTATTTCCCTTCAATCTTGCAAGTGGCTGGTGAAGACGTTTAGTGGCATTTTAACTGTCTTCATGTTCTGAGTTCAAATTCTGCCAAGGTCAACAAAATAAGGACCAGCTTCCCCAAAATTGCCAGCCTTGTGCCAAAACTTGAAACCAGTAATCTTTATAGAAACAGACCAGAGAGCTTGGTTTTGAAGGAAACATTTAGAATGGTATATAAGTTTGTTTCTCAACCATATTGTTCCACATTCAGTGTCACTGAGTGGCACCATGTGAGTGGATTTGGTTGTCACATATACATATATAGCTGTGTGCTTGCCCCTGCTCGCCCCCACCCCACTGCTGGTGTGGCTATGCCTCTGTAACTTAGTGGCTTTGCACAAGAGACCAATAAAACTTCCATAACACAGTGCACCAGCATGACCGGAACAAGTAAACAATAAAAGCACATATATGTTGGACAATAGAAAACACTTGGAGGAACTGAAGACATATCTTGGAATGATCTTCCTGATGCCAAGTGTGCAGCTTCCAGGTAAAAAAACCCAAGCTGGAGATTGAGATCCTGAAAATGCATGTGAAAACACCTACAATCTTTGATATTCAACAACACACATGGGCAGGTGAATCTGACAAAACAGGCAAATTACATTCTTAACCCTTTCGTTACCATATTTCTAACCAAAATACACCCCTTATGTGTTTCAATTAATTTCTAACAGAATCATAAATTTAGTCTGGTTTCATTAAACAATTCTAACTTTTTTATTTATCAACATATTAATGTGATTTTTGGAAGATAATTTAACGAAAGGTTATCAACCAATTCTATACCAAAATTTTTGTCACAAAGTTACTCTAATTTGTTCAAACATCGCTATAGAAAATGGGTTATTAGCTAATATTCAATTGGGTATACAACAAAATATTATTATAGAAGAGTTGTGCACATAAACTGGATTCATTACTCTCTTTTGCCAGTATAAAATTAAAATCCAGAGCAGTACCCAGTATTTGATTCACAAATCTTCCAAACTTTGATCCCTCATTTTGTGGGCTTTCCTGGCATATACTGTCGAAAACGCATTCGGCCTTTATAGCCCACCATATCCTCATCTATAAACTGTTTTATATGTGTTTTGAACACAGTCAATGAGGGGTCTTATTTTAAATAAGGGATCAAAGTCTGGTTATCCACGTACTGGTGTACTGCTCGTGTCTCTTACATGTAGATATTGAGTCAATTTTAAAAACCGTATCCTTGTCATTATACTTGAGACATATTCGTCTCCAAAGGGTTCATCACTACTCTAATAATTTGTTATTCTAGGTAACTTTCTAATGCCCATAATAATATTTATGGCAAAATATGCTTTAATTTCATTCAAGTTTGTGGGAAACCACAAACTATCCTTTTTTACGCTTTGTTTACATTCAGCATAACGGTTTGTTTCCGCCGCAATCAATTCAAATAGGTACATCGGAAAAAGACTGTGACTTGGTCCAGTTTCTTCAGAAAAATCACTGAAAGAAGGAGTTTTTAAATTTTCACTCCATTCAGGTACTAATTCATTCTCTTTATCGCCATCATCTGAGCTCTCGGATTCACTGCTTTCATTTTCGGAAAATGAAACATTCATTATTAAATACCACGTGCTTTTTTTTTTTCGGTTACAGGGTTAGATTTATCAAGGTCTTTCAACGGAAAATCTTTCGAATTCTGACTCGCTGCTTGACAGAATAAAATTCGTATCCATTTTTTTGTCAGGATTACAAATTTTGAAAACATAACAGGAACAAATTTGGAAAAAAATCTCCCAAAATTCACAAAATTAAAAAAACACGTCAATCGTTGTACATAACTATAGCTGAACTGTTTACACAAATAATCACGTGTTCTCACGAATGTACTAACGAGATTTGCTCGGATATTCTCATTTAAATATGAATAGGTGATTACGGGCGGTTTTGTCACATAAACCAACATTTTTTTTCGGGTGGTTTGGTAACGAAAGGGTTAAAGAACACCAAAACTCATGCAGTAAATGTATGATGATGATGCATACCAAATTAACTGCATGTCATCAAAATCTTTAGCTTCTCCCAAGATCAGATTTAGGCACATACTACATCACCCACCAACTTCTTGAGTTACCTTTGCCAGTCTACCTCTCTCGTATCCATGCATCTACTCTACAGCAAGACACCTGTCCCAGCCCGTCCCTATACATTTAATCTCTCAACTGACACAAAGCCACCCATCTATGAGTTGAGGGATTTTGTTTTGCAAAGTAACTGATGATGATGGTAATGGTGCCACGTAAAAAAGCACCCAATACACACTGTAAAGTTGTTGACAATTGAAGCCTGGTACAGTTCCTTTGAAACCATCCAACCCATGTCAGGAAGAACAGACATTAAATGATGATAGCAATTCAGGTCTTTAAGAAACCAAATCGTAAGTTAAGTCAAGCCTTAGGATGAAGGTCACCGAAACTTTTATATTGTGGAGAAGCCAACCCCTCCCCACCAAACCCAGCAGAAAACTTTCTAATGAAGTATTGAAGCAGGCATATCACCCTACAAAATGAGAAAGTTGTCTGAATTTAATTCTAACAGCGTTTATTAGAAAAGCTGTATTTAATTAAGTCAATAATGCTGTTGCACTCATAATATACCAAGCAAAACTTTGTGAATTTGATTGGAGACTGAATTAAGTGCGGGATTGAACCATAGAGAGACTTTATAGCAAGTTCTTCTGAGCACATTTTAAAAAATGCGTTAATTTGAAGGTGGTGAGTAGTGAATGCAGAATACCAAAAGCACAAGCCCTACTAGACATTGTGCAAGGTCCACAAACAACGGGTGCAGTTGCTGAGTGGTATGCAAGAGACCAGAAAGTGCCACTTTGCATGGGGCCTCCATGACGATGTAGGAGGAGGAGGAGGGTCAAGATGTAAAAGAACGAAACGGGCTGGAAGCACATTGGGACCAGTTTCTAACTGTGGGGCCAATACTGTGTCAGATAAATAC
Source organism: Octopus bimaculoides (assembly GCF_046866305.1). Lineage (NCBI taxonomy): Eukaryota > Metazoa > Mollusca > Cephalopoda > Octopoda > Octopodidae > Octopus > Octopus bimaculoides. The sequence goes on along the minus strand of NC_142934.1, from coordinate 92,530,065 downwards.
CCACCCTGCCGCGTTGTTTGTAAAAAAAAAAAAAGAAGATAAAGCTTACCTCTTTGCCTTGTATACATAAGCACATTTTTTGCCAAGGTAAAAACTAGTTTCTTTTCTTTTATAAACACCATCAATCTTTAAGAGTGCAGTGTGCTCATACTGGTTTCTTAAACCACGTTTGTAGCCAGTGAACACAGCTTTAACATAGAGTCTGAAATAAATATAAACAACAATATAACTTCTGACTATGTTAATGTTGACAAGTCTAACATTAAGACTAAAAAACAGTTCACATTGGTAGTTCAACCTATATAATAATAATCCTTTTACTTGCCAGTCCTTACTGAATTGTTTCTACAGCAGACAACAGTCGCTATTCAAGTTTCCATTTTCATGAATTCTATGCTGGCAAGAAAAAGTAGCATGGTCATCACTACTACGTACTTGTATCACCAACTCTGCTGTAGTTTGACTGCTATATTTGTTTATAGTCAAACTAGCAGAGAGTTTAGATGCTGTAGAAAAATGTACCCCTTCATTTTTGCCACTGGACTGTGATATTGGCAGGGCAATTTCGTGTAGCCATCAGTTAAACAAACCGACTTTGTTATTCTTTGTTGGCAAGTCTGGCATGTCCACTGGAACTAAACTCAAAACAATAGTTATAAAATGAGGTTTTTAACCACAGCCTTGCCTAAACTTTTATGTGTGTGTGTGTGTGTAGAAAATTAAAGAGAAACAAGATGGATGTGGTTGATACCAGTGCCATCTGATTGACACATAAAAAAGCACCATTCAAGCAGTGACAGGTGACCAACACCTTTGGTGATATACCATGCCTATGTAGACTTGTCAAGCGAAGTGAGACCATAATCATGGCTAATGCCAGTGTCACGTAAAAGAGTGTCACTGAGTGGTTGGTATTAGGAAGGGCATCAAACCATCCAACTCACGCCAGTATGGAAAGCAGATATTAAAAATGATGATGATTATATCAGCATCAAGCTCTCAGCAAAGTTTATTGAAATGGTTTTTTACAATGCAATGAAAGGAACAAAGTAATTTTTGTGCAAATATCTTTTCAAATCCCCCTAATTACTAGTGATTGTTAATTAAGCTAAATTTATAAAATTATAATCCTGAGTTCATGATTACACACACAGAAGCAATGTAAATTCATGTGTTCTTATGGTAGCTGTTTAGCTCCAGGCCAGCCTTGATTGAACTAATCAATGACCAAATGCATTCCAGTCATGACCATCCTGCCAGCTTGTATATCAGGAACTGCATTGTAAATTCAAGATTTGGTTGCTGTTTCTAGCAGGTTGAACAACTACATCAAAGTCTCCGGAGACAGATGCATAGAAACAATAAGCACCACAGATTCCATCACATGCCAGGTGAAACCAGAAGTAGTTGATAGCTTCTACTCCCTAGGCAACTAAGTCTGTAGTGGAGATGGATACTCAGAGATCATTGCCACTAGAATAAGAATAGCCTGGGCAAAGTTTAGAAAGCTCCGAGTGAAAGGTACATTGTATGATGCATGTGTGCGAACTGCCATGCTTTACAGCAGTGAAACAGGCCGTGACTGCTAAAGACGTGTAGGCTCAAAAGAGATCAGGTTAGCATGATCTGCTGGATGTGTAATGTCAGCCTGCACACATGACAGTGTAAGCACCCTGAGAGAAATGTTGGCCACAAGAAGCATTGGATGTGGCATGCAAGAGAGACATTTGCGCTGGTATGGTCATGTACTATGGATGGATGAGGAGAGCTGTGAAGAAGTGCCACTCCAAAACAGCTGAAGGAATCTGGGGTAGAATAGACCCAGGAAGACATGGGATGAGGTGGTGAAGCACAACCTTCAAATGTTAGGCCTCACAGGAGCAATGCCGAAAGACCGAGACCTCTGGAGATATGCTGACTGAGAAGACCCGGGAAGCAGAGAGAGATCAGTAATAGCCTACACCAATCTCGCATAGCCAGCCCACTTAAAAAAGTACCTTTGGCTCAAGTACATCAACATCAAAATAATGGAAATTGTAGTTGTGGCTGATGCCAGTGTCGCCTGACTGGCTCCTGTGCCAGTGGCATGCAATAAGCACCATTCATGTGTGGGTTGTAGCCAGTGCTGCACGACTGGTTCCATGTGTTGGTGGCACATAAAAAGCACCATCTGAATGTGGTCGATGCCTGCCCCTTTGCCCTGATTGGCTCCTGTGTCAGTGGCATGCAAAAAGCACCCACTACACTCTGAGTGGTTGGTATTATAGGGGCCTGGTGCAGCCTCCTGGCCCAGTCAAACTGCCCAACCCATGCCAGCATGGAAAATGGACGTTAATCGATAACGATGTATATATAACAGCAAGGTGTGATCTGAGGGTCATTAGGCAGCCATGTGCATCAGTTTACCTACAATGAAGACTTTTCATACAGGATTTTCTTGAATATATCAACATCACGTAGTCTTAAGAGCTTAGTTTAAATTTGTTGCTATGGGAACAATGAGAGAGAGTTTATCTAATTGGCGATCTAAATTCTGTTATAGTGAATAATAACAGAACAAGACTCCAAGCATCTCGTTTTAAGAATATTGGCCACAACAAAACATGATTAAATGACCAGCAGCTAAAATATTTTGCTAAATAATGATGTTGCAAATATTTTATCTGCTCAGAATGCAAGAATTTTGGCAATATGCAAACACTTTTATTTGTCCTATGTTCAACTGTTATTTACTGAAATTAAATAAACTCGGTGCACCGCCTAAGCCTCACCCTTCCGTTACGTTCGTTTACAAGGTAAAAATACATATACAATTATCTAGCATCGCTATACAGAAATTAAATACATCCCGTTTGGACCGTTCAATTTCGTCTTGCAATCTTTCATTCGCTTTAATGATACATCGAAACAAAAACAAAAGAATTCCACCTAACATTGTAAATATTGATTTAGTGATGAACACATGGATTATCTATCAAAAATATTACCTGCCAGGTGTTCGTTTCGGTGTCTTCTTTTTCGATTTGGCCGCTGGCGCTGCTTTTGCCTCACCCTCCGACATGATAATCTGAGAGAAAGAAAGGAAACTGGATTAACCAGTCAATCGTTTCTAAAAAAATAATTTATTTACAACAGTAATTATAAGTAAAAAAAAAAAAAAATAAAAAACGATAGCTTTCACTTAGAAATCAGGTGCTAATTAAAAAATCTCTGCGAATAATTCTGACTATAAGATATAATTTTGTTAGTTGAAATATATTTAGCTGAACGCACGTGTTATACCTGACGTGACAAACAAACCGAAGTAATGAGACATGCTACTTATTTTGTCCCTCTTTTATTGTGGTTTCTCATTTATAGGGGTGAAACAGTTTGCCTTTCGAGAGTCCAAGAACTATAATGTCCCTGCTCTTCCACATGCTATAATATAAACAAGTCGACGGGGAACATAATTCAAAAATCTAATTCTTATGGAATGTTAGTTTTTAATGTACGTCTCCTGTTCAAGGTTGATTTGCATTTTTATTCCACAATGAAATTATCTGGTCCTTAAAGAAACACATACATCCCCCACATTTATCTGAATATAAACTCTTGAAATCAACAGTGAATAGAAAGAAGACTTACATTAAAAACTAACACATCCCACCCAAGAAGTTAATAAACTGAGGAATAGCAAAGAAATAAATTTCCAGAGAGTAAGGAAGAGAGGAATTACTATTTCTCCATTCTTCAGACGTGTAAATGGCAACAAAATTTGCCAATTTACAAACCACCTTGAATCATTACATATGGTAATATTTTGTATAAACAGCAACATTAAATTATAATTATACACGAGGTGCGTTTAATAATTATGAAATATAAAAGATAATAAAATATCAACAGGGGGGGGGGTACGAAGTGAACCAGAGTCGCCGAAATAAGGTTATATATATATGTGCATTTGTTAAATAATAGAGGAGTAATAGCATAAAATAATAATTACTAATGAATAAAGTAACTGTGAAATGACTTATGGTACAAGAAGAGGGAAAAACAAGAATTAGTAAGTGAAGAAAAATTCATATTTGATAATTTCTGGTGGCAGCGTGTTAAATGGTGATGATAGAAAATATCGATTTAAATCAAGATTATTATACCCCATCCTTGATTTAAATTATAATTATTACATACTCGAACGTTCATACAATAACGTACAATTATAATTAATATAAAATATGTACCTAAAAGTCTGAAGAATGAAGAAAAAAAAGAGACATACGTAAAATATACAACTCACCACTTTCAATGGTAACCGGAAAAGGAATCCAATTGGTTTCTGGGTAAATATTCAAGCTCGCCTTCTTCACTGAAGAGTGTCGTTAGCAACCGCTGTACACAATTAATGCCAACAGGTGCCCTTAATTAGCGACAGAAGAAAATGCTGCCTTCGACGAAATTAAAACGCCAAAAAAGGTGAAATACCAGCAAAAACATTAAGTTTTTATTTCTTCTTGACAATATTTTGATTGTTTGTAAAGAAAACGTATTTATTTATGAACATGAATTATAATAGCATTCCTGTTGAATAGCGTCGGAAAATAACTAGTTCGCCAAAACAAATTTTGGTTTTATCATATTTTAAAAATCGTAAATTACGATTCTATCAAAGAAAAGAAATATGTTTTAAACACTCGAGATCCAGATTTTTTTATTATTATTTTTTTTTGGTTTTGTTTAAAAATTTCAAAAAGTTTTCAAATGAAAACGTTTGATTATAAAAAAAAAAAATTGCGCGTTTTTTGTGTACCTTGTACAGGACTTTTTTTTTTTTTTTTGAGAAAATGTTTTAATTCAGACGGTAAAATACATTTTACCGTCTGAATTAATGTTACTGAATGGAATGAAGGAAATTAATGTAGAGAAATGAAACTATATCCCTTGTTTTTTTGTCGATTCGTAAAATTGTGTTAATGCAATGGTTCATTTGTATTTTTTAAATCCAGAAAGTGATGACAGGTAGATATGTCTGAATCCAATCAGTAGCGTAACTAAGGGGGTGGGTGAGGAAGGCAGTCCACGCCGGGTGACTCTTTTATGGGAGCGTCAATTTTGGATCTGTTGTGTAAGCCTATATAAGTTTGGGGACCTGGTGGTGGTGGTGGGGGTGACTCAAGGGCTGCCCCAGCGGCACACACATTCTTGCTACTGAATCCAGTACATGAATATCTTCATTTTGTGGTCATAAAACGAAAGAATACCTTATATGTTTACTTAATCGTAAACTCCGATGGTTTTAAGCTTGTAAATTTGAAGGGAAAAAAAATCGAAAAAAAAAAAAAACTCTGTAAGGTTATGAAAAGGATAGGAAAGGGCCAAAAGAGGGGAAGAAAATTTTGAACTTTTTTTTACGAATCATAATTTCAGTTGTTTAAACCAGATCTGAAACAAAGTGTCGCAAAAAGTCAAAATTTTTGAAATGGCGGGTTTTTGTGGGTGGGGTGGGGTAGTATAAGCCCCTCACCACATTTTGTTTTTTACAGAATCGTTATCTACGACTCTTTGACTATCCAGATGCCAAAATTTATGTTTTTGGCAGAGTAGATTATTTCCGACTCTATTGTATAGGAATGCCTTCTAAATACATCTCTTTCTGCCAACAAGCGTCAAAGAAAGATCGGAATGTCTTTGGTCATTGTTTTCTTTAGGCAGGGCTTCGCTGGGGACAAAACAAGTTGTAACAAATCTTCTAAGTTAAGTCATTGCTTCATATTTTTTTAGCCTTAGTTTGTTTCAGTCATTAGACTGCGGCCATACTGGGGCAACGCTTTGAAGAGTTTTTTTTAGTCGAATGAATCGATCTCAGGAATTAATTTTTTTAAAGTTTTGTTTCATCGGCAGCACTGCACCCTGTACATATATATTGCCAGCAGGGGAGCGAGTCCCTATCGTCTGCCAGCAGACGACAAGATCGCGTAACCGATTCGGTTTCGTGCTAGTTTGCTCATCCTCAGTCGCGATCACCTGCTCGCCAGAGAGATGGCCAGAGTCCTTAGTTGGTGGATGGTAGGGGTCCGCACCCCTGCTGGCAATATATATGTACAGAGTGCAGTGCTGCACCAATAACCAGGTGGTGTTAGATCTGCCTAGGGTTAAATTAAAAATAACATGGAACAACCACATTGATGTGGCGATTAACCTTACTTGTTAGTATAGTTACTATTCTCATCTCTTATTGAGATTTTACAATGAGCTATATATATATATATATATATATAATAAACACAGGTAGTTTTGACTTTAAGAGTCCCTCATAGCGTGAGGCATTTACGTGTAGTAATGCCCTTAATATATATATATATATATATATATATATATATATATATATATATATATATATATATATATAGAGAGAGAGAGAGAGAGAGAGAGAGAGAGAGAGAGAATTCACAAAAAAACAAAAGACGAAGACAGGTAGTGTAGAAAACAAACAGATGTATTAGTATAACGCTCGAGAATTGAAAAAGTCTTTAACGTTTCGAGCCTACGCTCTTCCACAGAAAGAAACAAGGAGATGTGTGTAATGGCTAGCGATCTATCAATATATATATAACAAATACATTTACTGTAGTTAAGGGTATATAAAACGCACTTTATTCCAAAAAAGTATCTAAAAAATCACCTCGGGTCCCATACGTGAAGATGAGCTTCTTGTAAGGTTTAATGCATTAAAAATTATTTTTCCTGAGCATGCGCTGTTGAAATTACTTTGGGTTTAATACAGTGGTTCTGAACCCTTTTAATATCCAGGCCAGATCCAAACCTGGATTTTGTTGAGGGGCCACCGCCCCCCACAAAAGAAGTAAAACAAAGTTAATTAAAGAAAATGTTATTATATTTATAGAGAGAAGACCGTCATGGGCCGCCTGAAATATGCTTGAGAGCCGCATGTAAGACTTTTTGAATGGCATGCCTAGCGAAAAACTAGCTTGAATTTTATTAGTGCGGCCCACCTGATGATGAGTCATGTCTCATGCGGCCCGCTTCTCAAAAAGTGTTACACATACCTCTAGAATATAACCCATATGAATTGGTCAGTTAACCAAGCTTTGAATGGACATCATCAAACCGGGTCACTGTTAGACTTAGCAGTCCCCTCTTTATCCATTTACACCTTACCTCTGGAAAGTGGACCATTGGCCAGTGTTAATTAAGGTACACAATATTGTAAAAAATATTGGAATAGTCACGGATAGAACGCTTTCTATCACAGATCTGATCGATCTGGATTGACTTAAGTTAAACTAAACCAGTTTTGTCACCATAAAATAACCAATGCATTATAAATTAGTTTCAAATTATGGCACAAGGCCAGCAATTTCGGGGATAGGCTAAATCGATTACATTGATCCCAGTATGTAACTGGTACCTATTTTATCGACCCTGAAAGGACAAAAGGTAAAGTCGACTTTGGCGGAATTTGAACTCGATGTGATGTCGAACGCAATGCCATTTAGCACTATGTCCAGCAGGCTAACAGTTCTGCCAGCTCATCACTACTGCACTATGATATTGAAGAGTGTTTTGTTAGCCAACTGAGATGGATTCAAATCCTCCGGTGGATCAAAGATTGGACCCTACCAAGCAGAACTTACTGAAGACAACGCTCATTGAAAACGAACCGACCTTTGGGTGAAAGCAAATCCCAGTTATGATCACCATCCTCCTGTATTTTAAAGAGTATCTAGGAATATATATTTTTAATGTATCTTTGATCTTTTAAAATGGTGAGATGGTATTCGAGAGATGTTCGGCTGCTATTACTAGCAGGTCGGATGAAGTTCCGAAACGTTTTCCTAACAACCTAATGAGAAGGGAGAGCACTCTTACTGGCCTGTATACCCAAACGAAATCAAAATTATCGGACGTTGTTCACTTTTTGGCGCAAGAACCCCACCCAAAATACTCGCAACATGTTGCTAAGTGTATTTAGATGTAACAGAGACCCGCTCCACCGTTTCTTAGTTCTCGATCGAGCCGATCTTCCACACGGTCACAGAAATATAAATGTTTGGTGTTATGAGGGCGGCTGCGGGCAGAATTTTTAGCACCACTGGAAAATACGAAAACTAAAAGAAGCAGCACACATGCTAGGACACAATAACCTCCTAAGCAGACCGAGTGTAAATATGAACAACATATGGTAACCGGTATTAAGGAAAGATAGAAAAATATTAGATTTATAAGCCCTTAAATTCACCCCATAATTGCCCGCAAGCATATGGTGTAGTGGTTAAGAGCGCGGCTAAATAACCCCAAGATTCCGAGTTCGATTCCATAATAATGTTGATAATATCGAAAAATACCTTAGGAATGAGAACCCAGGTTCGAAATTTCCCCAAGACACCTGATGAAGGCTGGAAGGTATATCAGCCGAAACGTTGTGTTAACAAACAAAATGAGGACAAATATCCGTCAAACGTAAATAATGTGTAATATAATGTAAATATATATATGTATATATATATATATATATATATATATATATGTATATATATATCCCCACCATCGCTTAACAACCAATGTTGTTGTTTATATCCCTGTAACTTAGTGGTTCGGTAAAAGACTCTGATAGAATAAGTACTAGGCTTACAAAGAATAAGTCCTGGGGTCGATTTGCTTGACTAAAAGGCAGTGCTCCAGCATGGCCACAAATGTAGGATTGATTTGATCAACTAAAATCTCTTCAAGGTGGTGCCCAGCATGGCCACAGTTCAATGATTGAAATCGCTTTTTTCGTTTCACTTGGCACCAGTGAAGGCATGGCTGTGTGGCTAAAGAAGCTGACTTTGCAACCATGTAGTTTGGGGTTCAATCCCAGTGCATGGCAGCACCTTGGAGAAGTGTCTTTTACTAAAGCCCCTGGCTGACTAATGCTTTGCGAATGAAGCTGTCTGTTGGAAACTGTGTGGAAGCCTGTCACATTTACACACACACACACACACACACTCTCACATTTAAATTGTTTATGCATTTCTTTGTTTCTGTGCTGGACAACCAGTGTTGGTTTGTTTATGTCCCCATAACTTAGCAGTTGCGTTTCAGGAAAATAAATCAACAGAACAAGTACTAAAATTTTAAAAATAAGTCCAAGGATCAATTTGATTGTCTAAACCCTTCATGTCTGTGCCCCAGCATGGTCGTAGTTCAATCCCAAAACAAGTAAATGGTTAACAGTGCTGATTTTTAAGTGAATGGTCGTGATGTAGTGTATTGAATCAAATGTCACTCTTTGATTGGAACTGGTTTTATTGATTCCCAGGTGGATGAAGAGTATAGTCTACCCCAGTGGGATTTGAACTCTTCATGACTACTTTGTATTGATTTCTTATAAAAATAGACATTCTGTTTGAGAAAGAGGAATGAACCAAATAATGATTTTTTTTTCCTCCAGAAGATTTCTAACTCTTCTTGCTGCACAGGGAAACATCTGTATACAGATCATCATCATCATCATCATCATCATTGTTTAACGTCTGTTTTCCATGCTGGCATGGGTTGGACGGTTCGACTGGGGTCTGGGAAGCCAGGAGGCTGCACCAGGCTCCAGTCTGATCTGGCAGTGTTTCTACAGCTGGATGCCCTTCCAAACACCAACCATTCTGAGAGTGTAGTGGGTGCTTTTTTACGTGCCACTGGCACAGGGGCCAGCGGGGGCTGGCAATGACCACAATCGGTTGGTATTTTTTACGAGCCACCAGCACAGAAGCCAAGCAAGGTATATTTAGATATACGCTAACATGACAGAAGTAAATAGACACACCATAAAACATTCAAGTTAAAATAAATATAACACATAAAATAATGAAGAAGTGGCTTCCTTTTTGCTGTTCTGCCATAGTAACCAAGTTTGTGGAAATATCCAAAAGTTGTTGTGGGACTGACATAAATTGGTTCTGCTATGTCAGAGGCCTCACAATGAGGATTATCCTCCACACTTCACTTAACAAAGCAAAAGGTCCTGTCAGAGGGCCCTGATCAACCCGAAAAGTGTGATGTGGACTCCTTCCCCTCTCTGGGGAATTGTACAATCACTCTATTAACTGTAGAAAGCAAGATCCCATGGTTTTCTGTGATTTTACTCTAAGTCCACTTTCAGATTGACCCTCAATATGGCTGCTTCGAAATTCAGACAGTTCCAAGGCTTCTTTTGCACATGGCATGATTAAAGAGTCACATATGGAACCTGAAACATAAAAATGTCCATTAATAAAAAGAATGGCATTAAAAGACTTCCATGGCCAAGCCAGTCACCAGATATAAACCCTATTGAACACTTCTGGGGGCATAATGGACAGGAAACTTTGTAAGAAAGCATCCTCAAAGCCGGATCTTTCTTAGGGAAACTTGGCAAGAAATTCCCTAAGAGAATATTTATCATCTGATCAATAACATGCCTAATAGTGTCCTTGCATTGAAAAAATGCAAAGGGCATGTCGACAAAATAGTAAATGTTCACATTACAATAATTGATAAATGTATAATTTCAGATTAAAATAAATTTTAATAGTTATAAGGGTGTCTACTTACTTCTGTCATGTCTATGTATATATACATATATACTTAGGTCTCTCTCTGTATATATATATATATATATATATATATATATATATATATATATATATATATTCATATCTTATATATATGAATATCATCATCATCGTTTAACGTCCGCTTTCCATGCTAGCATGGGTTGGACGATTTGACTGAGGACTGGTGAAACCGGATGGCAACACCAGGCTCCAATCTAATTTGGCAGTTTCTACAGCTGGATGCCCTTCCTAATGCCAACCACTCAAAGAGTGTAGTGGGTGCTTTTACGTGTCACCCGCACGAAAACGGCCATGCTTGAAATGATGTCTTTTATGTGCCACCCGCACAAGAGCCAGTCCAGGGGCACTGGCAACGATCTCGCTCGAAAACCCTTCAAAGGCCAGTCAGGCGGTACTGGCAACGGTCACGCTCAAGATGGTACATCTTATGTGCCACCCGCACAAGAGCCAGTCCAGGGGCACTGCCAACAATCTCACTTGGCTTGCCGGGTCTTCTCATGCACAGCACATTTCCAAAGGTCTCGGTCAGTAGTCATCGCCTCGGTGAGGCCCAATGTTCGAAGGTCTTGCTTCACCACCTCAGCCCAGGTCCTCCTGGGCCTACCTCTTCCAAGGGTTCCCTCAACTGTTAGGGTGTGGTACTTTTTCATGCAGCTATCCTCATTCATTCTCACCACATGTCCAAACCAGCGCAATGGTCTCTCTTGCACCCCACAACTGATGCTTCTTATGTTCAGCTTTTCTCTCAAGATACTTACACTCTGACGGGTATGCACATTGACATTACACATCCAGCGGAGCATACTGGCTTCATTCCTTGCGAGCTTACGCATGTCCTCAGCAGTCACAGCCCATGTTTCACTGCCATGTAGCATGGCTGTTCGTACACATGCGTCATACAGTCTGCCTTTTACTCTGAGTGAGAGTCCCTTTGTCGCCAGCAGAGGTAAGAGCTCTCTAAACTTGGCCCAGGCTATTCTTATTCTAGCAGCTACACTTTCAGTGCACCCACCCCCACTACTAACTTGGTCACTCAGATAGCAGAAGCTATCGACTACCTCTAGTTTTTCTCCCTGGAATGAGATAGAAGTTGTTTCCTGTTTGTTTACAGTGTTTATTGCACCTGAACATCTGCCACATACAAAAACTAACTTCGTAGTTAATCTGCCTTTGATATTGCTGCACCTCTTATGTGTCCATAGCTTGCACCGGGTACATCTTATAGAGTTACTACCTACTCCTTTTCTACATACTGAGCAGGGCCATCTACCTGAAGGGGTTTGTGTTTTATCTACCTTCCTACTTGTTAGGATTTTGGTTTTTGCTAGGTTGACTCTAAGGCCCTTCGATTCTAGTCCTTGCTTCCACACCTGAAACTTCTCCTCTAGTTCAGATAGTGACTCCGCAATTAGTGCAAGGTCATCAGCATAGAGGAGCTCCCAGGGGCAACCTGTCTTGAATTCCTCTGTGATTGCCTGGAGGACTATGATAAATAAGAGGGGACCCCTACCTCTACCCGGAATTCATTACTGTACTCATTTCCAACCCTCACCTTACTGGCAGCATCTCTGTACATGGCTCGCACAGCTCTCACTAACCATTCTTCTATCCCAAGTTTCGTCATTGACCACCAGATAAGGGATCGGGGGACCCTGTCAAAGGCTTTCTCCATGTCAATGAAGGCCAGGTACAGAGGTTTATCCTTGGCTAGGTATTTCTCCTGCAGCTGTCTCACTAGAAATACGGCATCAGTGGTGCTTTTACCTGGCACAAACCTAAACTGCATCTCATCTAAATTGATTCGCTCCCTAATTAGTTGGGCTATGACCCTCTTCGTAACTTTCATAACCTGATCTAACAGCTTGATGCCTCTGTAATTATTTGTATCTAAAGCGTCACCTTTACCTTTGTAGCAGTTGACTATGGTGCTGCTACACCAGTCAGGCACAGGCTTGGCTGTGTGGTAAGAAGCTTGCTTCCCAACCACATGGTTCTTGGTTCAGTCCCACTGCATGACACCTTGGGCAAGTGTCTTCTGCTATAGCCTTGGGCTAACCAACTCTTCTTTGGCCTCCTTCTTCAACAGGTTTCATTTACTTGTAGGACTCAGTGAAAGCGCATGGCTCAGTGGTTAGAGTATCGAGCTTATGATTGTGAGGTTGTGAGTTTGATTCCCAGATAGGGCTGCATGTTGTGTTCTTGAGCATGACTCATTATTTCACGTTGCTTCAGTTCACTCAGCTGTAGAAATGAGTTGCAAGATCACTGGTGCCAAGTTGTATCGGCCCCTTTGCCTTTCCCTTGGATAACATCGGTGGCATGGAGAGGAGAGGCTGGTATGCATGGGCGACTGCTGGCCTTCCATAAACCACCTTGCCGGGACTTGTACCTGGGAGGGTAACTTTGTAGGTGCAATCCCATGGTCAGTCATGACCGAAGGGGGTATCCTCAGTACTCAATACTTCCTTATATAGCACTCATCCTCCATGCACACCACATGTTCAGACCAGCACAGCCTTCTCTCTCTCTCTCTCCCTCTCTTTCTCTCTTACATATTACACCTGATTCCTCTTATACCCAGTTTTTCTCTCAGCTCGTTTGTACTTGGGTGTTCATGCAGACAAGTAGTTCTCATTTCTAATTAACACTCATTAATCAATAGCTTGTTTAGTGGGAGTTATTATTTTTATTCCATAGAAATCATTAACAAAGAGAGGCACTCTTGGAAAACGTCTCATTAATGTTCGTTGGGAACAGAACATTGAATTAGAGTAAATATGATGGCACTAAGCCATATCCAGAAAATTCACCTTAAAATATTTTGCCCTTTGGAAAATTTGCCTGAGGAAATTTCACCATAGAGGAAGCAGACTGTAAACTAGAAAACTCATTTTAAAGAAATTACCTTTCTGTAATTGGAAGGTTAGCAGATGAAGTTGCATCATCATCATCATCATCATCATTTAACGTCCGCTTTCCATGCTAGCATGGGTTGGACGATTTGACTGAGGACTGGCGAACCAGATGGCTACACCAGGCTCCAATCTAATTTGGCAGAGTTTCAACATTCGTCCTAAACCAGGACTGCCATGTTATGATTGGTCAAGAAAGATCACACGGTGTCGTGGTTTGATGTTGGTATATGGGTAAAAGTTAGTTGGAAAATACTGCATGGTGAACAGGAAATTAACCATGTGAAGGACTGGAAATAGACCATGTGGTGGATAGGAAATCAGTCATATGTATGGTAGAGTTTCTACAGCTGGATGCCCTTCCTAACGCCAACCACTCCGAGAGTGTAGTGGGTGCTTTTACGTGCCACCGGCACGAAGGCCAGTCAGGTAGTACTGGCAACGGCCAGTTAATATTTTTCTTTTTGTAATTTAAAAAAAAATTTTTATGCTGAATTTGTCTGTGTTAAAAATGTTTATGGTGAAACTTCCTATAACCAGTGCTGAGCAAGGAAAGCTATGGGCTGCTGACTTTCAATGCTGTAATTTTTTCCTCTGGCTCAGCTGATAGGCACATTCCCTTGTATGTCATTTTTAGGCAGCATGCGTTGAGATGCATACAGGTTTTAAAAAAATTATGAAACTTTATTTTTTAAATTTTATCACAAAAATTTCTTGTAAAGATGTAAATGTGTAAATTGGAAGTTCAGAAAGTAAGAACTACCTGTAGATATTTGATTAAACTGAGCAATTAATTTTATTTTTTAATTATTACATGTATTTGTTAATGATAGTTGATTATTACATATGATAGTTAATTGTGTTTAAATAGGATTCTTACTGACCAATCACAGGTTATTTCAATAAGATTCCTGTGAATGGTTTTTTTGAGTGCAAGAAATAGTAGAAGATTGTCCCTCATTGTGGCTCTTTTCTGCAGGGAACACTTTTAAGGAATACAGACAAATGAAATACTGAGATTTATCATATTTAAGATGTTGGAATTTTGTGCCTCTGTGTAGGAAGAAAAGAATCAAAGAATAACGGCATTTAGTGCAGTATAACTTTATCATATCCAGAAAGTTTGCTGAACTACTAAGTTATGGCGACGTAAACACACCAACATCGGTTGTTAAGCAATGGTGGGGTGACAAACACACACACAAACACACACACACATGATGGACTTCTTTCAGTTTCCGTCTACCAAATCTACTCACAAAGCTTTGGTTGGCCTGAGGCTATAGCAGAAAACACTTGCCCAAGGTGCCATGCAGTGGGACTGAACCCGGAACCACGTGGTTGGGAAGCAAGTTTCTTACCATATACATACATATATATATATATATATATATATATATATATATATATATATATATATATATATATATGATGGGCTTCTTTCAGTTTCCCTCTACCAAATCCACTCACAAGGCTTTAGTTGACCTGAGGTTACAGTATTAGGTTGTTCCAAAAATAATGACTGATTACAGAAACATAATTTTATTTTGGAAAAATTGACGATAGAAATGTTTTGATTAGTCAAAGTATGACCCGTGAACATCTATGTATCTCTGCCATTGATCAATGAGATTAATTATGCTCCATTGATAAAAACTTATTGGCTTTGATGCTAATAAATCTTTGAAAGCTGATTCCATCTCTGGTTTGGACCTGGAAGTTTTATCACTTAAAAACGTGTTTAAATGCTTAAAAAAATGGTAGTCAGTGGGGGAAAGATCAGGAGAATATGGAGGATGTGGTAAAGTCTCGTATTCCAAGTCTGTGAGTCTCTGCAGCATCATTCTTGCAACATGTGGCTTTGCATTATCGTGGAGCAGAATTAGGCCACACCGATTTCAGTTTTTGCAAGTGAGCATGCATTTCAGCGAATTGATTGCAGTAAATCTCTGCTGTAATGGACAACACAAATTGCAGACCACCAGACAGTTACCATAATCTTTGGCTTTGGGAAATGTTTGGGGGCTCATCACGATCAAGCCATTGACCTGATTGTTTATGGTTATCATAAAGGATCCACTTTTCGTCACAAGTGACTATTCGGTCAAGAAAAGGATCATTAGTGTTTCACAGAAAGAACATTGAGCACACTTCAAAACGCCAAAGTTTTTGATTTTCATTGAGTTTATGTGGTACCCATTTATTGAGCTTTTCCACCTTACCAATCTTCTGTAGATTGCATGAGACCATTGCAATACTAACATCAAGTGCCTGAGACACTTCTCTGACACTTTGACATGGGTTTTGTTCAACAATTGCTTTCACTTGTTCATTATCCAGATTGCATGACCATCCTCTACCTTCTTCATCTTCAAAACTCTCATCACCACTATGGAATTTCTGAAACCACCTTCGTACTGTGCAATCACTTGTGGACCCTTCTCCCCATGCTCTGTTGATATTGGCAGCAGTTTGGGAGACATTGTGCCCAAGCTTGAACTCATGCAAGAAGAATAAGCGAAGGTCCTTTTTTGTCATGTTCATATTTAAAGGTGCCTATGTTTCAAGAATGTTTTCTGTCTGAAATAAGCAGAACATTATTAAAGAGCATACATCAATTATAAAGTATGTTGAAATTCACCTAAAATATAAGTAAAATACTATGATAAAATTGTGTTTCAAAACACAACACTTAAAGTGGCCATTATTTTCGGAACAACCTAATAAAAGACCCTTGCCCAAGGTGCTGCAGAGTGGGATTGAACCTGGAACCACACAGCCACACCTACGCCTATATATATATGTATATATATGGGGCAGGGTCTTTTTATGTCTCCATAGCTAAGTGGTTTAGCAAAAGAGACCAATAGAATAAGTCCAGACTTAAATATAAGTACTTGGTGGGGTGTGTGATTTGTTTGACTAAACTCTTGAAGGAGGTGTCCCAGCATGGCCACAGTCCAGTGGCTGAAACAAGTAAAAGATAAAGGAAGAAACAATAGATGTCTGATAAATGGGTTTCTTTTCCTGAAGCATAAGATTCTAAGAAAAAGGTCAGTGACTTTTCACTTTCTCCTGATGAAGTAATGAAGGAAAAAACAAAACAAAATACAAAATGAATGACAACAAATTTTTGAGTCTAGATTAGTAGATTCTAAATCTGAAATGCAACTAATCCAATCAGTGGTTTTCGCAATTTCTTAGAAGTTCAAACTTTAAAATGTTCAAGGGTAATATTTCTGTATCAATGATTCAGTGCAAGTTCTAGCAACTTGCTAAATTAAATTACTTCAAAGATTAGCTGAAATTATATTATTAGAAAAAGCTAATTAGAAAATAAAAATAAAAATAATAATAACCAAAAATAACTAGGATAAAGAAATATATATATATAATTAGTCAGAAAAACAAGTTTTATCTAATTTCATTAGATAAAACTTGGAAAATTCTCAGAAAAGAAAACTTTGATAATGTATTTAATTTTGTTTGTTCTTACCTATAAGAAAATGGTAAATTAGCAGAAATATATTAGAGAATCTGATGGAATACCTTGTGGTAATTGTGACAGGTTTCACTTCTCTGAATTTGAATGGCATAGTGGTCAGTTTTGTCTTTTAGCTTTAAACAATAAAGAACTGGTCAAAGAATGAGGTTGACTCTTCTTTTTTTTCTTTCACTCTTCCACACAACTCTCTCTCTCTCTCTCTCTCTCTCTCTCTTTCTCAGAATTACTTAAAACAACAAAATTGTGTGTCCTTTTATCTTCTGCTTGTTTCAGAATTTTAGGTGAACAAATCAACCCCAGCTGATGAATTTTAGGTGAACAAATCAACTCCAGCTCTTAGATTGTTACTTATCCTATCAGTTTCTTTTGTTGAACTGGTAAGTTACAGAGATGTAAACAAACCAACACCAGTCATCAAGCAGTAGTGGAGAGACAAACTCAGACACAAAGATACACATGCATACACACACACACACACACACACACACACACATATATATATATATATACATATATATATATATACATATATATATATATACATACATACATATACACACACACACACACACACATATATGAGCGTGTGTGTTTCGTTCCCAAACAACACTTACTTTAGTGCTGTTGACACTGCCGGATTGAATGGTACTACCTAGGTGTCGAAACCATAATGATATCTGTGGGGACATCGTCTCCAGCTGGCAATGCGACACGATCTGTGTCCTTATATTTTCAAACAAGGGAATCTAGCACCCCCACTCAGCTCAAAACAATATCTGTGTATCATGATTTCTGAGTTATTTCCCTTCATCAGCACAGAATAATTGTTCGGGAAATAACCTGGAAATTGCGATACACAGATATTGTTTTGAGCTGAGTGGTGGTGGTGGTGGTGGTGGTGGTGGGGGGGGGGGCTAGATTCCCTTGTTTGAAAATATAAGGACACAGATCGTGTTGGAAAGCCATTGGAGACGATGTCTCCTGGGGCTAAATTACAGCAACATTCGTCCTAAACCAGGACTGCCATGTTATGTTGGCAAACAATCTTTACTCTGATAACATCTCTGTTTTACTTTTTGTTATTTTGTTTTTAGTTCCATTGTGAAAATCAAAAGTTTGGAGTCCATATATTTGGTCACTATATTAAAAGACTGCGTTAATCAATTTGCTATTCTTGGTCACATCATGCCTGACACTTTTGAAGGGACCTCGCAAGAAAAACAAGTAAGTCATAGATTTATGCCTTTTATATATATTATATGTAATTGTTTTTATTGTTTATTTGTTATTTGGACTGTGGCCATGCTAGGGCACCATCTCAAAGGGTTTAGTTGACCAATAACCACTTTTTCAAGTATGACACATATTCTATCAATCTATTTTGCCAAATCGCTAAGTTATGGAAACATAAACAAACCAACACTGGTTGTCAATCGATGGTGGAAACACATACACACACATGATAGGCTTCTTTCAGTTTTCATCTTTTGTTCATCTGACAGACCTGGTTAGGGTGTGCTACTCTGCAAAACTAGTCTAAGCTTAAGTACTTTAGCACATACTTTAGCTACCTCAATTACCTTATTTACCCATTCCTCTGCTAGAGGTATGCCAACAGCTCCTACTCCATTGCCCCTTTCAGAAGAATTTATACCTATGCCTATTGCTAGTGAGGAACCTGGCTGAAGCTCCACTCCATCTCACTTCTTGGATGCAACACACATCAACATGTCGCTATTCAAGCATTTCACCAATCTCACCAGACCTACCTTTCAATGTACCTACATTGATAGTGCCAAATCTGAGGGAATGTAAGAGGAGGCAGGTGGTAACATGGGGATGGGGAACTGCGGCTTTTGGCATCTGTTTGTCAACAGACATGTCATAGCAGTTGTCCTCACATTTAATCCATCATCATTCATGTTACACTGCTGCCTCCACTGGAAGTGGGTGCTATTCGAGCATTAGTACAAGTAGTATTAGTAGAGATACAAGTAAATACATGCATTAATTATTGTCACCTCCGTTGGTGGTGGGTGCCATATGCCAGCATTAGTACAAAGCAATGTAAATACAAGTGCAGGCAAGTTAGATAAATAGATAAGATAAGGGTAGTTAATTCATTAGATATGGATAATTGGCTGATTAATTAACAAAACAATTAAATTAAGTACTGCATAGTCATGTTCAGTTTTGTTTTCTTTGATGCAAATTAGCAAGCTACTGTGCTTGTATTGCAGCAGTGAGGGAGCCACTACTGATGGAGGTAGGAGAAACGGGTTGCCGTGAAAGGTTTCTGGTATAGATGATGGTGACAGGCAAGGGCAGGCACACCGTGGATAAGGAAACATCAGGAAATGAAAGCTGAAACATTGGGAAATGGAAACCATGCTGGTGGTTTCCAAAACAGAATACAACAACTTGGGCTACAAGCCAACTTTAATGAGGTGGAGTAGATAGGACGGAATAGGTAGATATCCATCAGGACAATGTCAGAGTCAAAGCAATAAGGAAGAGAGATGGGCGACTTAGGTGGGTTTTACGCAGTGACAAAAGGAAGAGAGAAGGGAAAGCAATAAATTACAATGAAATCAAATGGAATTAGATTAAATTAAGATGGGTCAGAGTCAGCTGGGTAGAATAGAATGTTTGTGTAGATTAAGAGGGGAAGCAAACAAATCCAACTTATTGTTATTGTTATTTATTGTGCATTTTGTGAACAATAATGTCATTGGTTTCTGATAAGACTACAGCAGCTGGTTCACAGCATTTCAAATGGCAAGAGTGATAAGAGAGTATTTATGCAGCTTGGGTTGAGTAACACATGACAAGTTGCTTTTGTTTTGACACAATGCTCTATCAGTTTATCACAATTGCAGAAAGCAGTCAGAGATATGCAAATGCTCAGACACACACACACACACACACACACACACACACACACACACACACACACACACACACACACACACATTCATTTATTCTCTTAGTATTTGTAGTCACACACACATACATAACAAGCACCATGTCAGTTACGACGACGAGTGTTCCAGTTAATTTGATCAACAAAACAGCTTGCTTGTGAAATTAACATGCAAGTGGCTGAGTACTCCACAGATGCGCATACCCGTAAGGTAGTTATCAGGGAGATTCAGTGGGACACAGAATGTGACAAGGCTGGCCCCTTTCAATTACAACTCATTTTTGTCAGCTGAATGATTGGTGGGGGGGGGGGGGCAAAATGAAATAAAGTGACTTGCTCAAATACACAAGAGCCACCAGGAATTGAACACATGACCTTATGACTGTGAGCTGAATACTTTAGCCATGTGTCTTTGCTAGACACACAGACATACAAACACAGACACTTATATCTGTTATATGTTTGAAAAAAATTTGTGTGTGAAGTTTGTCTCCTCCTCCTCCTCCCACTCATTCCCTCCTGCTACCATAGCACTAAGTTTTATTGTAACCCTAACCATTCCTGCTTCTTGTTGACCACTTTGTTACTTCAAGTCTTTAACTTTCCTTTCTGGGGGAAGTGGTGTGTGTGTGTGTGTGTGTGTGTGTGTGTGTGTGTGTGTGTGTGTGTGTGTGTGTGTGTGTGCGTGTGTGTGTGTGCGTGTGTGTGTGCATGTGCGTGTGTGTGTGTATTTTGTTGGTGACAGTCAATTGTTGACCCTGGTGCAAAAGTTGACCCTGGTACTTTATTGGTACTTTATTTTATCAACCCTGAAAGGGTGGAAGGCAAAGTTGACCTTGGTGACATTGGAACTCAAACATAAGGAGCCACGAGGAACTGCTGCTATGCATTTAGTCCAATTCATTAACAGTTCAGCCTGGTTACCACCTTAATAATAATAATAATAATGATAATGCTTTCTACTATAGGCACAAGGCCTCAAATTTGTGGGGAGGAGACTAGTTGACCCCAGTGTTTCACTGGTACTTATTTTTATCAACCCTGAAAGGATGAAAGGCAAAGTCAACCTCGGCAGAATTTGAACTCAGAATGTAGTGATGAGTGAAATACTACTAAGCATTTCGTCCAGCGTGCTAACCATTCTGTCAGCTTCCCAACTTTATAATGAAAATAATAATAATAATAATAACAAGAACACTCAGAGAGTGCAAACCTCTGCCAAGGCAACACCAACATTCTCTCAACGATCAGCCGGAGATGATTTTTAAAATGAGAATATCTGAAATAATCTCGACTACTCTCACAAACGAGAAAACTAAACAATGAACCCGACACTCTCAAATATTAAGTTAAAAAAAACCAGAAAAAATAATTCAGAATCCTTGTCCGGTGCCAAATTGATCCCAAAATCTAATCGGTTTGTGTCAGTCATGAGGCCAAACATCCCTGAAAGTTTCATCTGAATCCATCCAGCAGTTCTTGAGATATCTTGTCCACAGACAAACAAACACACATAACTGAAAACAATACCTCCGCCTTCGCTAAGGCAGAGGTAATAACAATAATAATAATAATAATAATAATTATTATTATAATCTTTTCTGCTATAGGTAGAAGCCCTGAAAGTTTTAAGGATGGTGGGTCTTGTCAATTACATTGACCCCAGCTCAACTGGTACTTATTTTGTCAACCCTGGAAGGAAGACAGATGAAGTCAACCCTGGTGAAAAAGTTCTGGAAGAAATGTCAATTAAAGATTTTGCCATTTTGTCTGGTGTGGTAACAACTCCGTCAGCCTGCTGCCACCTTCTAAAATAATAATAATTATTTCAAACTTTTGCCACAAGGGCAGCTTGGGGGAGGTGGCAATGAGTTGATTACGATGATCCCCAGTATGCAACTGGTACTTATTTTATTGACCCTGAAAGGATAAAAGGCAAAGTTGACCTCGGTGGAATTTGAACTCAGAACATAGCAGCAGATGAAATACTGCTAAGCATTTCATCCGGTGTGCTAACAATTCTGCCAGCTCACTGCCTTTTTCTGAATAATAATAATGATAATAATAATAATAAGAAGAAAAAGAAGTAAAAGAAGGGGAAGAAGAAGAAGAAGAAAAAGAAGAAGAAGAAGAAGGATAAAAAGGAGAAATGTAACAAGAATAAAGCAAATTTTTTTTACTAATTTAAGTAAAGATCAAGTTAAGCTACAGATAAGAACGAATTTCATAAATACCAAGAGATTCTGACAAATCTTCAGAATCGGTAAGTTAAAATAATAAAACTCAATTGCATGACATAAAATGGAATCAACGTATTTATCTCAATCTGCATTTACGATCTCTTCTGAAATTATTAACATGCTTTTTCATTTGTTCAAGAATTTTGTGGAATGGAATCCATATGAAGACATAATTGAAGAATTGGGTTTTTCTCCTTTTTTTTCATAATTTTTTATATTTCTGTTTGTATTTTTTTTTTTTCACCTTTCTATTTTGGAAATCACTTTAAGTTAAAAATATGGAGTTTTTTGGTATGTCTCTGTTGTTGATTTTTAAACATTTAAAAAAAAATTATTTTGTTAATGACTATTCCTAAATTGGATTTTTGCTATTTTTAATTGAATCAAAATGAAAACAAATACATAAATAATTAGATAAAAACTAAAAATAATGAAGGAAATAAAATAATTAAAAATCCAATTTGCTAACTTTAAAATAGAGTTTGAGCATTATAAATTCTTATCTGAGGGATTAGAAAATGTTTATTTAACGTTCTAAGATGGAAATTTCTGCTGAGAATGGTAAATTTGGAACCAGTAGGTAACAGACAAGATTATGCAAAAGAAGAATATAGAATCCATTGCAGACTTGTCTGATGTTGAATTCTTTGGAGAGAGAGAGAATAACAATTCATTGTCAGATTTCTACACCAAAAGAAGACACACAAAACGTGTTTAACATTTAAGATTCTTCCAAAAATATTGGCAATAACATGTATGTATGTGAATGTATGAGTGTATGTGTGTGAGTGTAATTTTGTACATAAGTATGTGTGTGTGCGTGTATATATATATATATATATATATATACATATAGTGGGGTAGGCCAGTTTATGGGGTTACCCTGGGTTTCTCACTCATAAGGAGTTTAACCCTACAACGTATCTTCAGACCCCAAACACTGCTGGCCTGAGGGAGCTCTGAAGATATGTCATAAGGCTAAACCCCTTATGAGCATAGTATTAATAATATTAATTGCTCTACATCTTAGAGTGTGCTTCTCTGGATTTATATATTTCTACAAACGATATATATTTATATATGTGTGTGTGTGTGTGTGTGTGCGTGTGTATGTGTATTTATATCACTTTGATTTTTAGAAAGGGGAATTTTTACCCTTCTTTTCTTCAATTATATATATATATATATATATATATATATATATATATATATATGTGTGTGTGTGTGTGTGTGTGTGTGTATATGTATGTATATGTGCAGGAGTGGCTGTGTGGTAAGAAGTTTGCTCCCCAACCACATGGATTCAAGTTCAGTCCCATTGTGTGGTACCTTGGTGCAAGTGTCTTCTACTATAAACCTGGGTCAACCAAGGCCTTGTGAGTAGATTTGGTAGATGAAAACTGATAGTATCAGGTGACAGTTGGTGACTGGAAGGGCATTTGCCCATGGAAAATCTACCTCACCAAATTCCATGTGACCCTTACAAGAATGGAAAAGTGGATGTTAAAATGCTGCTGCTGCTGCTAATATATATATATATATATATATATATATATATATATATATATATATATATATATACATACATGTGTATATATTACTCTTTTACTTGTTTCAGTCATTTGACTGCGGCCATGCTGGAGCACCGCCTTTAGTCAAGCAAATCGACCCTGGGACTTATTCTTTGTAAGCCTAGTACTTATTCTATTGGTGTTTTTTGCTGAACCGCTAGATGACGGGGACATAAACACACCAGCATCGGTTGTCAAGCAATGCTAAGGGGACAAACACAGACACACACACACACACACACACACATATGACGGGCTTCTTTCAGTTTCCGTCTACCAAATCCACTCACAAGGCTTTGGTCGGCCCAAGGCTATACTAGAAGACACTTGCCCAAGTTGCCATGCAGTGGGACTGAACCCAGAACTATATATATATATATATATATATATATATATATATATATATATATATATATATATATATACATATTATCTCACGGAACATTGTACACTCCTAAAAAATATCAGTAAACTTGCCATTACTCTGACAATATCAAAGGAAATCAAATTAAATTTATACTGAATAAAATATATTATACATGCAAACATTATTCAAACTTGGAACACAAAACAATAAACATTTTCAAAGATATGAACGAAATATTAATTTTCAAATGTTACAAAAATATGTACACCCTAAAGGAAATTTGCTGTATTCAATATTTCATCCGCTTTTTTTTTTTTACTAAATTCAGATATTGCTAATAATTTCAATTCTAATAAATTATTTCTGCTGGCATTTTGCACTGGTCATTGTTATTGCATCTGCAGGAATTCTGATTTGTGTATCGTGGTGAAAATCTTCTTCCTTGTGATTAAAATGGTACCAAATGGAAAAGAATTGTCTGCAGATTTGAAGAAAACTATTTTCAATTTGCACAAGAATGGTTTAGGATACAAATTAATTAGCAAACGAATACACATTGGAATAAACACAGTTGTCAACATAATTCAGAAGTACAAAACTATTGAACGGCTAAGCAGTAAATATCATCCAGGTTGACCTATTTTAACTGTGCATGATCTTTGCCACATCCAACATTGCATGATGGACGACAGGTGTTGTACCACTTCATTTTTGGCCCAAGAAGTGTCTTCTGTTAGTGAAAAGAGTGTATCCACCCAAACAGATTGCTGAAGTTTGAACCAGTGTGGTCTTCATGGATGGATTCCTTGTAGGAAGCCTCTTCTCAGTACCAGGCATAAATCAAGTTGTCTTTCTTTTGCTGAAACCCATGTGAGTAAGAGGAAGGAGTTTTGGAATAAAGATGAGACTAAAATCAACTTGTTTGGATCAGATGGAATTAAATGAGTAGGGCGACAACTAGGTAAAGATAATAGGGACAAATGCACTGTGTCTACTGTGAAACATGGTAGCAGAACTGTTATGCTTTGGGGATGCATGAGTGCGGCTGGTGTGTTGAGAGAACAATGGATTCAAAGCGTTATTGTGACATATTGCAGAAAACAATGTTGAAAAGCATCAAGGAGCTAGGAAGACATTTCATGTTCCAGCACGATAATGACCTTAAACATACTTCAAAGATGACGAGTAAGTTTTTGTCAGATAAAAAGGTAAAGGTAATACCTTGGCCTACCATGCCACCTGATTTAAACCCGATAGAATATCTGTGGGGTGTTTTGAAAAGGAAGGTTGAGGAGAAAAAAACCCTGCAATGTAACACAGTTGAAAGACATCATTCAGGACAAATGGAGGTTGATTTCATCGGTTATATGCAGAAATTTAGTTGACTCTATGCCCAGAAGACTCAAATGCAGTCATTGAAAGCAGGGGTGGTCACACCAAATATTGAATATAGCAAATAATCTTTTAGAGTGTGCATATTTTTGTATCGTTTGAAAATTAATATTTCGTTCATATCTTTGAGAATGTTTATTGTTTTGTGTTCCAAATTTGTATAATGTTTGCATGTATAATATATTTTATTCAGTATAAATTTCATTTGATTTCCTTTGATATTGTCAGAGTAATGGCAATTTTACTGAAATTTTTTAGGGGTGTACATAGTTGGCAAATATATGTTATGGTTCCATTGACAAATATATGTTGTGGTTCCATACTGCTACTGTTTATATCTCATTCAGAGATTTAATATAATATTCTCTCTCTTCTACGAAATCAGCAACAGTGAGTTGCTAGAAAAATATATAGTAATTTGCAAGTGGAATGAGGTTCAATCACTAGCTGGTGATTAATATATGCTGAGGACGGGTAACTACCCAGAAACTCGAGTCCATGTGTATCATGTAAGGCTAGAGATGGGAGCGATGACCTCCCCTCACAAATACTAATCAGACACAGAATGTGTGTCATTAGCCAGCTGGAGGAGATGTCTTTCTGGGGCTATAAACATCAGTAGCACTGTCCTGTATAGGACACCACACTTGGTTGGCAAATATATGTTACGGTTCTGTACTGCTGCTGTTTATATCTTGCTCAGAGATTTAATATAACATTCTCTCTCTTCTTTATATTGTTGTATATTCTGTATATTGTTGTATTTTGGGATTGCCTATGCCAGTGGGTGTAACCAGCCCACTTATGAATACCCCTCATTCATTGGACAAAAAACCTTGCTTGTGAAGACCTATTCAGTCAAGTGAAATCAAAATCAAAATTGCTGACGTAGCCGACGACAGTACTGCCTGATTGGCACTTGTGCCAGTGGAATATTAAAAGCATATCCGAACGTGGGGTGTAACCAGCCCACTTATCAGTACTCCTCATTCATTGGACAATGAACTTTGCTTGCGATGACCTATTGAGGCAAGTGTAAACAAATCAAAATCGCTGACGTGGCCGATGACAGTACCACCTGAATGGCACTCGTGCCAGTGGAACGGTAATAGCACATCCGAGCATGATCGTTGCCAGGGCCACGGATTGGCTCCCGTGTTGGGCGTCCTCCTTTTTCAAACTAACCCTGCCAATTTCC
This sequence comes from Octopus bimaculoides, assembly GCF_046866305.1. Lineage (NCBI taxonomy): Eukaryota > Metazoa > Mollusca > Cephalopoda > Octopoda > Octopodidae > Octopus > Octopus bimaculoides. Next base: position 92,503,362 of record NC_142934.1, on the reverse strand, counting down.
TCCTCCACCTGTACCCTCCACCTTTTTCTCGGTCTACCTCGCTTTCATGCTCCATTTACCTCAAACGCAATCACCCTCCTCAGAACATGCTTTTCATCCCTCCTCAACCCATGCCCATACCACCTCACTCCATTCACCCTTGTCGACCATTCCACCGATTCCTCCAACCCCAGCATCCCCGTCAAATACTCAGTCCTCCTCTTATCAAACAGCTTCACCCCCCCCCCCCCCACATTTCTCTCACCATTGCTCTCTTCTCAGTCCTTCTCAAAATGAAATGTTAAATCACAGTAAAAAAACCAGTTTAAAAAAAAAACAGAAAAAATACAGCAGAAAAACAATTCTAAAAATAAATTAAACCTAGGTATCATAGTGTATGACATGAATGAACACATAACTACATTAAATGTACATAATAATAATAATAATAATAATAATAATAATAATAATAATAATAATTATAATGATGTTGATGATGATGATGATGAAATAATGATTATAATGAAATAACGATAATGATAATAATAATAATAATAATAATAATAATAATAATAATAATAATAATAATGAAATACTGATAATAATAATAATAATAATAATAATAATAATGATGATGATAATGAAATAACGATAGTAATGAAATAATAATGATAATAATAATAATAATAACGATAATAATGAAACAATGATAATAAAGGTGATGATAATAATTATAATAATAATAATAATAATAATAATAATAATGATAATAATATTAATAGTAATAAGTAACAAAAGAGCAACATTTCCGCTGTTAATCAGAACAGAATTTAAAAGGAAACTGTTTTTTCAATGGTTTATAATTTTATTTATTAATCTCCTCCTCCTCCTCCTCCTCCTCCTCCTCCTCATCATCATCATCATCATCATCCTTGTCGTTGTCGTCATCGTCACCACCACCACCACCATGACAACGACTGGTACGACCACAACGACGACCACCACCACTACCACCATTGTCGTTGTTGCTATTGCTGTTGTTATTTTGATGGTAAGTTTCTCCAATGAAACAAAATACATCTTTTCTCTGAAAATACTCCTCTCCTCTTCCTCAATCAATAATGTTTATAATGTCATATAATTAATTCCAATGCAAGAATTTCGAGATTCCAAGATAGCAAATGAAAGAAATATGATGAAAAGTAAATTGCTACACCATTTATAAATTTATACCAGCACACCAAATCTATGAATGGTTCATTACATCAAACTTTCATTTAGATCTTTTCTTCAATAGTGAAATAACAAACCTTGGACATAAAAATTGAAAAACCTCAAATAATTCAAAATAATTCCATCAGGGCTAACCATTTGTGAATGTTTGTTTGGCAGTTTTTCTTCTTATTTTCCATTTCTGAAATAAAGTAAAGAAAATATTTTCATTTAATGTATTGAGTGAATGAAATAGTTTAATTGAAGTTTTAGAATTTCTAGCTAAAAGTTTCAATATGTTGATATGATGTTGATTTTGAATTTGAAAACTGAAAAATTTGGTTTTATTATAAATGTCTTTTTTGTTGTTTTGTTAATTTTTTTGTGGCTTTTGTTCTTGTTTTTGTTATCAATGTTTTAAAATGTCTATAAATAGTTGTTAACATTATAATTATTATTTTCTTTGTCTGCTTTACCATATTTGATGGCTTAAAAGACAGACAGGCATTTTAAACAGACTTGAATTTCAGCAACATGGATTAAGAGTAAAAGAAAGAAAGAAAAAAATGTTCTTAGTACATTCACCCTTTAATATTTAATCCCACCATATCCAGCTGGAATATTCTACTTGTTTTATGTTCAAACTGGCCAGATCCAGCCTCTCACACCTACCCTACGTTGTCATTCTAAATATAAACAATCACATCATCGAAATCTCAAAGCTATGGAGATAATACAGGATTAATTCAAAACAATGTGAATAACCAAGCATTACATTTCACAGATGTGAAGGCACGTGGCTTAGTGGTTAGGGTGTTAGGCTTGTGATCATAGGGTTGCGAGTTCTATTCCCAGTGCCATGTTGTGTCCTTGAGCAAGACACTTTATTTCACGTTGCTCCAGTCCACTCAGCTGGCAAAAATGAGTTGTACTTGCATTTCAAAGGGGCCAGCCGGGTCACGCTCTGTGTCATGCTGAATCACCCTGAGAAGTATGTGAATGGATACATGTGTCTGTGGAGTGCTCAGCCACTTGCATGTTAATCTCACGAGCAAGCTGTTCCGTTGATCGGATGAACTGGAATCCTCGTCATCATAAACGATGGAGTGCCAGTATACATTTGACAGATTAATCGGAACACAAGAGAGTTAACGTAAAGCAGTGAAATGCGTATTGGGCCTGGGATGATTTTTTGGAGACATGTTTTTGGAAAACATTTAAATGCCATCAAATACAGAATTTTGTTTTAGAATTGTTCTAGAATATGAAGAATGGTTGATTAAAAGGAAATTTGTAAGATTGTTGGGACCTTTGTGATTTTCATCACTGTTTACAATTATCTTTTTAAAAAATTGTTTTATGTATCCTAGAGATCCTATTATGTATGCTATAGATGTAATTTTTGATGCTGAATCCGAATTTGTTATTCATTTATTCTAGAAAAATTTCACAAAAAGTTTGATAATTTTCAGAATTTTCAGCCAATCAGAAAACAGCATAATCGCTGCCTCTTCCACCATCGAGGGCGGGGGTGGGGGGTGGCATCGGCATATCAAAACATTAAACTAGGGTTTTATAAAATATATCATCTTTTTCGTATCTCCTCCTCATCCTTGTGCACATGCACTGCATCTTTTGTTACTATGGAAACAATTCTTCGCAATCAGCTATGCAACCCATAGTGCCTCTTTGCTTTGGTTACTATGGAAATAGAAATTTTCGACACGGTGAAATGTAAAATACTTGCTTCTGATTGGCTAAAATATCCAAATTTTGCAAATTTTAAAGATTAATAGCTTTTTAATTATGGATTTATAGGGAAAATGAATTTCATTTTCATAATTAGTAGACAAAACTTAATTCATTTACCAAATTTGAAAACAATTGGAAGAAAATTGTAAACAGTGACGAAAACCACAAAGATCCAATTGTTGTTGTTGTTGTTGTTTAGCCCTTGTCAGCTCCATCCCCTCTTTAACCCCCAAGTCAATCTTGATGAAACAGATCTATGTTGAAAGAGGCATTCCATCCTTGCCCACCCATTCCTTTTTTCTTCTTTAGATATAGTCTCTCCGAGACTACATCATCATCATCATCATTATCGTTTAACGTCTGTTTTCCATGCTGCCAGAAGGCTGCACCAGCCTCCACTCTGATCTGGCAAGGTTTCTACAGCTGGATGCTCTTCCTAACACCAACCACTTCGAGAGTGTGGTGGGTGCTTTTTACATGCCACCGGCACAGGAGCCAGTCAGGCAGTCCTGGCATCGACCACATTTGGATGGTGCTTTTTACGTGTCACTGACACAAGAGCTAGTCAGGGAGATTTGGCACCGACCACGTTCCGATGGTGCTTTTTATGTGCCACCAGCATGGGAGCCCGTCAGAGGATACTGGCATCGACCACATTCGGACGGTGCTTTTTACGTGTCACTGACACAAGAGCTAGTCAGGGAGACTTGGCACTGACCACGTTCTGATGGTGCTTTTTATGCACCACCAGCATGGGAGCCCATCAGAGGATACTGGCATCGACCACATTTGGATGGTGCTTTTTGCGTGTCACTGACACAAAAGCTAGTCAGGGAGACTTGGCACTGACCACGTTCCGATGGTGCTTTTTATGCGCCACCAGCATGGGAGCCCGTCAGAGGATACTGGCATCGACCACATTTGGATGGTGCTTTTTGCGTGTCACTGACACAAGAGCTAGTCAGGGAGACCTGGCACTGACCACGTTCCGATGGTGCTTTTTATGTGCCACCAGCATGGGAGCCTGTCAGAGGATACTGGCATCGACCACATTTGGACGGTGCTTTTTACGTGCCACCAGCATGGGAGCCCGTCAGAGGATACTGGCATTGACCACATTCGGACGGTGCTTTTTACGTGCCACCAGCATGCGAGCCCGTCAGAGGATACTGGCATCGACCACATTCGGACGGTGCTTTTTACGTTCCACCAGCACAAGAGCCAGTCAGGAGGCACTGGAATCAGCCACAATCAGTTGGGGCTTTTGATAATGTGTGGCTGGAAACTCCATCAGTTGTGATGACGAAGCTTCCTGTTGAACCGACCAGTGGAACTGCCGGCTTGTGAAATTAGCATGTAAGTGGTTGAATACTCCACAGACACATGTACCCTTAATATCAGGGAGATCCAGTGTGACCCAGAATGTGACAAGGCTGGCCCCCTTTGTATTACAGGTACAACTCATCTTTGTCAGCTGAGTGGACTGGAGCAATGTGAAATAGAGTGCCTTGCTTAAGGACACAATGTACTGATGATTATAAAGATGATAATGTCAATGTTAATAGCAATAATGATAATAATGGTAATGATGAATATCATTTAAAATAATTTGTCATGAAAACGATAAGAATAATGGTGGTGATGAAAATTACTGATTATTGCTTTATTAATGAGAACAATGATGATGATGATGATGATGATGATGCAATGTTGATATTGTGACAATTATAATAATGTTGACAATGTGGATGATAATGATGATAATGATGGTGATATTGGTTACAGAATCACATATTTTTTAAGCTCATTATTTTTTAAAAACTGATTTTAAAACTTGTCAGTTTTTTTATAGATTTTCCCTTTGTTTATTTGTTTGTTTGTTTCTTTCTTTGTTTCTTTCTCCCCCCGTCTCTCCTCCTTCCCCGCCACTTCCTTCTTCTGCTGCCTCTTCCTTTTCTCTTTCATTATTTTCTCTGTTCTTTCTTGTTTGCTTCTAGATTGTTGACAATGTGCTGAAAGAAGCTGTCGAGCGACAACATGACATGGAAGACAAATACAAAGCAGCCCTAGCTCAAAAACAGAAATCAAAGGCAGAGAAATTCTCCTACCGTCCCTCACAAGCTGATAATAACAAGTTCCATGAAGTGGCCAAAGAACTTGGAAGAAGCACGTTGCAATTTGCACGAACCGTGGAGCAAAACCCGTTGACATCTGACAACATCATTAAAATAAATGAAGACAGGTTTGATTCCATTTCTAAATACTTTCCATTGGTAATATTTTACTGTGTAAAAGAGAAGAATGGGTTTCATAATATGAGCATCAGATAGACTAATGACGATAGACCACTGAAGATAGACCACTGAAGATAGACTACTTGAGATAGACTGCTTAAGAGAGATAACTCATGATAGACTACTCAAGATAGACTACTTTAGAGAGACTATTTAAGAGAGACAACTCATGATAGACTACTTGAAATAGACTACTCAAGATAGATTACTCAAGATAGACTACTCGAGATAGACAGCTTGAGATAGACTACTGAAGATAGACTGCTTGAGAGAGACTATTTTAGAGAGACAACTCATGATAGACTACTTGAAATAGACTACTCAAGATAGATCACTGAAGATAGACTGCTTGAGATAGACCACTCAAGATAGACTACTTGAGATAGACTACTTGAGAGAGACTATTTTAGAGAGACAACTCATGATAGACTACTTGAAATAGACTACTCAAGATAGATTACTCAAGATAGACTACTCGAGGTAGACAGCTTGAGATAGACTACTCAAGATAGACTGCTTGAGACAGACTGCTTGAGACAGACTGCTTGAGATAGACTGCTTGAGATAGACTACTTGAGATGGACTGCTTAAGGTAGACCATTTTGAAGAGACTACTTTAGAGTGTTGGATAGATTGCTTTATCTTTCTTTTTATCCCTGCTTAAACATGGTTGTTCTATCAGAACAAACTATACTGAAGTAGTTACCACGAGGGAAACTCTCAGGTTGGCTTTTTGGTGCAAAATACACTCTTGTTTATATCGCTAGCAGGGAGACAAATCCCCACCACCTCCAGCACCAAGACCCTCAGATCTCGCGATTTCAACCTTGATTGGTCATGTCAATGAAGGACACTTGACTGCTAGAGACAGCAGCAATTCATCTCCCTGCCAGCAATATATAGAGATTCTTTTCTACTCTAGGCACAAGACCTGAAATTTTTGGGGAGGGGGCCAGTTGATTAGATTGACCCCACTATGCAATTGGTACTTAATTTATTGACCCCTTAAGGATGAAAGGCAAAGTCAATCTCAGCAGAATTTGAACTCAAAACGTAAAGACAGATGAAACACCACTAAGCATTTTGTCCGGTGTGCTAACGTTTCTGCATACACACACACACACACACACACACACACACACACACGTATGTATAAGGAAAATAAGACAAGGTAGAAAATGCTAAAATAATTTTATCATGAAGTACATTTTAGTACCGGTTTCTGTCTTTTTAGACTTTTTCAACGAAGAGTAAAATAAGAAAAACAAATAAATAGGAGAAAAAAATTAAGTGAAATGTTTTGTAGATATTTTCATAGTCTTTGAATAGGTAAATATTTCCATAGTTTTCAGACAGTCTTTCTCTCTCTCTATTCCTTTGTGAATGCCTGGTAGGTAGGTAGGTAGGTAGGTGGGTAGGCGGGTAGGTAGGTGGGTAGGTGGTAGTAAATTTGAAGGAATAGTTTGGGTACAGGGAATTGATGGCTTAAGCAGGAACTGCCGAGGGAGGAGTAGAAGGGGGGAAGAAGAAGAAGAAGGAAAAGAAGAAGGAGAAGGAGGAGGAGAAGAAAGAGAAAAAGAAATAGGAGTAGGGAAAGAAGAAGGAGAAGGAGAAAGAAAAGAAAAGAAAGAAAGATACAATATATATATACACATACACACACACACACTTACATGCACATGTATAAATATATATTATACAGGCAAGAAAGTAATATTTTGAACACAGTTTTGCCATGGAAACAGCAAAAAGATTGGGCATTATTTATCTTTGCGAGACAACAGCTTTTTGTTGACAACTTTTTTTTGTCTTGCAAAGGTAAGAATCCCCAATCCTTCTGCTTTCTTGTCTGTATAATACAATACACGTCTGACACACTACAGCCCATGGGCCAGATCCGGCCCGCCTTTTGTAAGTACCTACAATGAGAGCACATTTACCTCTGGTGTGGCATCAATGTTTGGAACAACTTATGTCTGTAAGCAAACATTTTCAATAATGAATTATGTGAAGTCAGAACATCAAACAAGGTTGACTGATGAACATTTGAAAGCATTTCCCTTGGTTGGATACAACAATTCCAAACCAAATATTGATGGTATCTTCAAAAGCTAAACACCAGCTTCACAAATCTCACTAATCTCTTTTGCTGCTTAGTTTGTGAGATATGGATATGTGTGGCACTGGGTGTGATGTAACTATCTTATTATTAACGTCATCTTTGATAACTTTTTAGTAAATATATATGTTGGTTGTCTTTATTTTATTGTGTATTCACTGTATTGAATTGAACAAAATGGTTATGTAGCCTGCACTCGTCATTCACTGTTATCTATCTTGCTGTGAAGAAAGTTTTGTGACCCCTGAACTAGACCCACTAGGGTAGTATATCTGGTTTATTAGCAGCCAGTAGCCTTTGTTTTTCTTCTCTCCCTCACTTTCCCTTCTTCCTCTATGTGTGTGTGTGTGTGTGTGTCTACACACATACACACACATACCCACACACATATCTCCTCTCAGAAGGTCGTCTTCATTTTTCCACAGAATTTTGTACGTCAAAGAGCAGACTATAGAAATGTCTTTTGTCATAGATGTCACTCAGCATCAGTAGCAACCACAGACTTAACTTTATTTGGAATTGTCCAGTCAGTCACGGAATCAAAATAATATTTTTTTTAAAACTCACATTGAAATTGTTGTTTTGTAGCCATCAATGCCTGAAGAATAACAGAAATACTAACAGAAGAGATAAATAATGAATATTTTAGGAAAATAGTTGAATAATTATTTTCTTACCATCATTTTTATATTTCTTAATTACTTCATAAACACAATTCACTCTTTAGAGAAAAGAGATGAGAAAGTGGCAATGTGCTCTGTGACAAAAGATGGTTAAAGGTCTTCTATAGGCTGATGATGATGATGATGTATTTGGATCTGTTAAAAAATGTTTCTTTGAATTCCATATTACCATCTTTTATCAAATTTTTCCTTGCTTTGGCAACACATATCTTTTGCCTCTTACTTGTTTCAGTCATTAGACTGCAGCCATGCTGGAGCACCACCACCTTGAAGAGTTTTTGGTCAAATGAATCGGTCCCTGTACGTATTTCCTTTTTAAGTCTGATGCTTCTTCTACCGGTTTCTTCTCTTTTGCCAAACTACTACGTTACAGGAATGTAAACACACCAACACTGATTGGGGGGGGGGGACACAAATACAAATACAAAAACAAAGACACACATACACATTTATATATATATGTATATATATACATATATATATATATATATTGGCACAAAAAGAAAATGACTCTCCCCAGACACAACAGTATATATATAAATATATATATATATGTGTGTATGTATGGCAAATGGAAGTCAGAAGATGGAATATACAAGAATTCATTATTAATCACGACAATTGTTTCGACACATCTAGCATCAATTCCTCATGGGTGGGACACTCAACAACTGGTTCAGGAGCATCTGGTGGTGCAGATGTATCTCATCAAGTGATAAATAAATACAACATGTTGAAATAACAGTCCCGCAATGTAACTTCCTGTTTTGTAGAAAGAAAGACAGCAAGATGGAGGAAATATCTTCATTTATATAGCAGATCAAAAATAAAATCACAGATGGCAAAAAGAGAAACGAACATGCAATCCAGCGAGAAATGTATTAAAAATAACCGTTAACAGATATGGATGTATAAATGCCCTCGGTTAAGCTGCATAGTGCGAGTACACGTGCTCATACAAGCATCCACAAAAATGTGAGCGTACGCACACGTGAGGCTTGGTACACTCATGATCACAAAGCGAGTTAACTATCTATCTATCAAGTACTATCTACTTGATAGTTGTAAGAATGGGGAGGTTAAAAGTAGACTTAAGTCATCCATACCTTAAAGTAAATTAAATTAAGTTTACGGTTACTCAAAATTCATTCCCACACAGTGAGACTGAACCTGGATGCATGTGGCTGAGAAGCAAGCATCTTACCAGGCATCCACACCTGTACCTATATACCTGTACCTGTACCTGTACCTGTACCTGTACCTGTACCTATATACTGATATTGGAACAATACAGAGAAGATTTCTTTGGCCCAAGGTTGACACGAAAATTCATGAAGGATTCTATATTTTCCTATAGCTGCAGGTATGGCTGTGTGGTTAAGAAGCTTTGCTTTGCAACCATGTGGTTTCAGGTTCAGTCCTGCTGCACAGCATTTTGGGATAATGTTTTCTACTCTAGCTTCAGGCCAATCAATGTCTTGTGAGTGAAATTGGCAGATGAAAACCATGTGGAAGTCCACGTGTGTGTGTGTGTGTATGTCTTCATGCCAGTGTGTGTCCCACCCTATTACTTCACAAATGGCATTGGTTTGTTTATGTCCCCTTAACTTAGCAGTTTGGCATAAGCACCATACTCATAGATAAAATAAGTATCAGACTCAAAAAGTATCTACTGGGAATTGTTCTGTTCAACTAAAACCCTTGAAGGAGGTGCTCCAACATGGCCACAATCCAATAACTAAAACAAGTAAACAATATATCTATCTATCTATCTATCTATCTATCTATCTATCTATCTCTCTACCTATCTATCTATTAGTCTGTCTGTCTGCCTGTCTGTTTATCTGTCTGTCTATCTATCTATCTATCTATCTATCTATCTATCTATCTATCTTATCTATCTACCTTTCTATCTATCTGTCTGTCTGTCTGTCTACCTTTCTATCTATCTATCTATCTATCTGTCTGTCTGTCTGTCTGTCTATCTATCTACTTATCTACCTACCTACCTACTTACCTACCTACCTACCTACCTACCTACTTACCTACCTACCTACCTACTTACCTGCCTACCTGCCTGTCTGCCTGTCTGCCTGTCTGTCTATATGTGTAAATATATAATATATATATATCAGCTAAATAAAGTTACATGGTCTGGTTTTCATGTTTTTTTATTGTATTTAAGAAAAACTTTTTACAATGTTGAAGTGTGTTAAACATTAAAGAAATATTTTATGTTCATAAAGTTCAATAAAAATATGGAACACTTCATGAATTAAGTGCTAGTTTTGGCAGTAGATATTCTAAAATTGGAATGATACAGAGAAGATTAGCATGGCCCCTGTGCAAGGACGACATGCAAATTTGTGAAGCATTCCATATTTTTATTGAACTTTACGAACATTATAAAATATTTTTTTAATGTTTAACACACTTCAACATGGTAAAAGTTTTTTTAAAAATACAATAAAAAACGTATAAACCAGACCATGTTGCAACTTTATTCCACTGATATATTATTCTATACACATTTACACAAATTCAGAATATATATTTATATATATATGGATCAAAACAGTTTGATTCAAATTGTTGGTAGTCTTGAGTTTCAAGCTTGATGTTATTTGTCAGCCATTTTGAATTTGAACGACGGAGGCTGATTGTTATTACTGTAAGGTGGGCTGCGATCGGTCGAGAAAGGTCACACGGTGTCATGGTTTGATGTTGGTATATGGATAATGGTTAGTTGGAAAATATGAACATGGTGAACAGGAAATTAACCACGTGAAGGAATGGAATTAGACCACGTGGTGGATAGGAAATCAGTCATATGTATGGCAGAGTTTCTATAGCTGGATGCCCTTCCTAACGCCAACCACTCCGAGAGTGTAGTGTGTGCTTTTACGTGCCACCAGCACGAGGGCCAGTCACACAGTACTGGCAACGGCCACACTCAAAAGGTGTTTTTTACGTGCCACCTGCATGGGAGCCAGGCCAGCGGCACTGGCAACAACCTCGCTCGAATGATTTTCTAACGTGCCACCAGCACAAGTGCTAGAAGGCAACGCTGGTAACGATTACGCTCAAATGGTGCTACTTACGGGCCACTAGCACGGAAGCCAGACAGCTGCTCTGGCAATGAACACGCTCAACAGAGTTTGAGACTGCGACCTGTTCACTGACAAAATTCTGTGCTGCATCTGAGAAAGTAACAGTTAGTTCATGATATATATGTACGTACGTATGTATGTATGTATGTATGTACGTATGTATGCATGTATGTATGTATGCATGCATGTGCATATGCATGTGTACATGTATATACATGTGTGCATGCCTATATGCATGTATGTAAGTATGTATGTATGTATGTACTTATGGATGTACGTGAGTATTTAGGTAAGTGTGTAGACGTGTCTGTGTGTGTGTACATATGTATGTACATGTGAACATATGTTTATGTACTGATATGTGTCTGTTCAAGTTGTATACACGACTGTAACTTTGTTGAAGGTTGTATACGCACACACATATACATACATATACACATATATATATACACACATATATATGTGTGTGTGTTTGTCCCTCTCATCACCGTCTAACGGTGAATGGATGCAACATCTTAGATACATATATATGCACATATAACCTTACTTATACATATATACAAGTACACCCAATCATATAGACACTTACATACACTCACAAATATAATGATAAAGGTTACTGATAAACAGTTAATTCTAATTGCAAGAATACAAACTTTCCCAACAGATGGAATTTTATATTCAATAAAAGCTCAATCTTGACTGGACATATTTTGAGAAGAACAGGCATAAATGGTGGTCATAGTTTTGAGTCATCAAAATAGAGCTTTCCATCCTCATCGTGTTGGAAGAGCTTTGTGAAACACACTTTATAAGTTAATGTGAATCGAATCAGATGCATGCAATGTAAGATTTAATGAAGCTGATGACCTTGTCATGGAGAGGGACCAACGGTGAAAGCTGATTGGTCGATATTGAGTGCGTAGCAGCTCTTGCATTATGGGATAATCCTGACAGACACACAAGACGATGTTGTAGATGTGTGTGTGTGTATTTGTAAGCATGTATGTGGGTGTATAATCTTGTGTGTATGTTTTGTGTATTTATTTGTATGAGTATACATGTGTGTACATGTGCATGTGTTTGTGTGTGTGTGTGTGTGTGTGTGTGTGTGTGTGTGTGTGTGTGTGTGTCTGTAACTCTAACACTTCATTTCAAATTCAACCAGGTGTGATTCTAACATGCAACAGTATTGAAATTAAGATCTTTAAAACCTTAACTAATTAGTGAATTTGAAACAGATTTTCTTATTTCACTCATTAACTACCACCTTTCCCCCCTCCTCATCATCACCATCATATTATTATTATTATTATTATTATTATTATTATTATTATTATTATTATTATTATTATTATTATTATTATTATTATTAAGGCGGCAAGCAGGCAGAATTGTTAGTATGCCAAGTGAAATGGTTAGCGGTATTTCATCTGTCGCTATGTACTGAGTTCAAATTCTACCTAGGTTGACATTGCATTTCATCCTTTCAGCCTCGATAAATTAAGTACCAGTTGCATATTAGGGTCGATCAAATTGACTGGCCCCCTTTCCCCAAAATTTCAAGCCTTATGCGTATTGTAGAAAGGATTATTATTGTTATTATTATCATCAAGCTTGCGAGCTGGCAGAATTGTTAGCACGCTGGGCGAAATGCTTAGCAGTATTTCGTTTGTCGCTATGTTCTGTGTTCAAATTCAGCCAAGGTCAACTTTGCATTTCATCCTTTTGGGGGTTGATAAATTAAGTACCAGTTGTGTACTGGGGTTGATCAAATCGACTATCTCCCTCCCCCAAATTCCAGTCCTTATGCCTATAGTAGAAATTATTATTATTATTAGTAAGGCACCGAGCTGGCAGAATCATTAGCACACTCGACAAAATACCTAGCTGTAATTCTTCTGGTTCTTTATTTTCTGAGTTCAAATTGTGCTGAGGTCGATTTTGCTTTTCATCCTTTTGGGGTCAAGAAATAAGTACCAGTTAAACACTGCGGTTGATCTGATTGATTTTCCTCTCCTCAAAACTGCTGCTTTGTTACAACATTAGGAAGAAGCGGAATCATTTGTGTGTCAGGAAAAATGTCTTGTGGTATTTTTTGCAGTCCTTTATATACTGAGATCAAATCCTGTCAAGGTTAGTTTTGCCCTTCAATGAAGCAAGGATTATTTGGTTTTGCAGCAAATATGAACAGTATTTACTATTGTCCAGTCTCAGGCCAACCTTGATTGGAAGGGACCTATAATAAAAAAAACTCCTTTTTTCCTCAGTGTATCACCAACATCATTCAGTGTCTGTTTTCCATGCTGACATGGGTTGGATGACTTGACAAACCCTAATAATACCAGGGGCCACACCAAGTCTCCATTGTCTATTTTGGCATGGCTTCTATGGCTGGATGCCCTTCCTAATACCAACCACTTTACAAAGTGTGGCCTGGGTGCTTTTTATGTGGCACCATCACCAGGTTATTTATGTGGCACCAGCACCAACAGAGTCACTAAGTAACTTGCAAAACAAGACCCCTTCCTCTGCTGAGAAGAGAGAATCATAGCGAGGGGGTTGGTGTCTTTGTGCCACTTAATCCTTTCTGCTATAAGCACAAGGCCTGAAATTTGTTGGGAACGGACCAGTGAATTAGATCGACCCCAGTATGCAACTGGTACTTAATTTATCAACTCTGAAAGGATGAAAAGCAAAGTCAACCATGGTGGGATTTGAACTCAGAACATAAAGACAGATGAAATACTTTGTGCCATTTAATGAAAAATTAAACGCACAGAAGGACAGGGCTTGGTGTCTTACTGCAGAGTAGTAGATGTCTGTGTAAATGATCCAAATTGTACATCTTTTCTTATAATGGCAGAGTGTGATTTGAGAAAGATTTGGCTGCTATTTCTGCTAGTCTTTCAAAAGACCATGTCAAGACTTCTTTAGTATTTGAATATATTAAGAGGGTGGTGAACTGGCAGAAATGGTAGCATGCCGGGTGAAATGCTTAGCGATATTTCGTCTGTCTTTACGTTTTGAGTACAAATTCCACCAAGATTGACTTTGCCTTTCATCCTTTTGATTCTATAAATTAAGTACCAGTTGCGTACTAGGGTCGATCTAATCAATTGGCCCCCTCCCCCAAAATTTCAGGCCTTGTGCCTAGAGTAGAAAAGAAGAGTATTTGAATATATTTTGTTCTGTTGACTTGTTACAGCCTCTTCTATTTAAACTGTGACACTATGTAGCTGTGTGTGTGTGTGTACATATTTATTGCTGTTTTTTGATTTTCATATAACAAGTATTTTTATTGCATTTTATTTTTCAAATTTTCTTTCATGTAAGTTATTAATGTTTTTTCTGTGTATGTTATCTCTAAGTTCACTCAGGATATATTCAAATAAGTAAATATTACCATATTTAATGCATGGAGCACTAAATATGTTAACACAAACTCATAACTATTGTGTCTTTTTTTTTATGTGGATGTGTCTCTGAATTATTTAATTTCTAAATATTTTATTTTCCAATAAATATATTCAATGATGTCCAACAACATAAAACATTGTACATTTATTTACTTTGTCTCTCTTTCATCACTTGTTCGACAAGTACAGGAATTACTTTTATCTTTTACTTCTTTCAGTCATTGGATAGTGGCCAAGCTGGAGCACTGTCTTAAAGGATTTTAGTCCAATAAATAGACCCCAGGACTTATGAGTTTTTTGTTTTAAAGTTGGTCTTTTTTTTTTGGCCAAACTGCTGACCTACAGGGATGTATCTTAGAAGTTTGGCAGAGCAACAACATAAGTAACAGATTTTAACAAATCATAATTGCCAGGGTCTATTTGTTGAACTAAAATCCTTAAAGACAGTGCCACAGCATGGCCACAATCCATCATTGTCATTATCGTGTGTGTGTGTGTGTGTGTGTTTGTGTGTGTGTGTGTGTGTGTGTGTGTGTGTGCATGTGTGTGTGCATGTGTCTTTGTCCCTTTTTCCCACCCTACTTGTTGATAACCAATGTTGGTTGTTTACTTCTCTGTTCCCTGTAACTTAGCAGTTCAGTTATAGAAATTGATAGAATAAGTGTCAAACTTTTAAAAAAAGCAAATAAGTATTGGGGTTGATTTCTTTTGACTAAAACTCTTCAAGGTGCTGCCCCAGCATGGCCACAGTCCAGTGACTGAAGCAAATAGGCAACAAGAGCACTCAGAGAGTGCAAGCCTCCGCCAAGGCAACACCAACGTCCTCTCAGCCAGAGATGATTTTTAAAATGAGAATATCTGAAGTATACTCGACCACTCTCACAAACGAGAATACTAAAAATGAACCTGACAGCTCTTAAAAATTAAGTAAAAAAAAACAGGAAAAATAATCCATAATCCTTGTCTGGTACCGGATTGATCCCAAAATCTAATCAGTTTGTGCCAGTCACAGCTCATTTCTACAGCTGAGTAAACTGGAGCTATGTGAAATAAAGTGTCTTGCTCAAGAACATAATACAGCCCGGTCCAGGAATCGAACTTATTACCTCATGATTGTGAGCCCAATACTCTAAACGCCAAGCCATAGCAAATAAACATTGAGTAGATCTGGACTCTGTCTTCAGGTTGGAGAGATAAAAACCTGACATTTCCAATCATGATGCAGGGAAATTTCAAGGAAGAATGTCAGAATGTTGTGTGATTTTAATTTTTACTGATGGTTCCAAACAGATTGTGTAATCTGCCCCTATTCCACTCCTGAAATTGTGTCTTTTATGCCATCAAATGCAGTATTTGTTAATTTAATGAGAAGGAAGCCATAGTGATTAGATAATTGAAGGTCCTTTAGTGAAACTTACCAAAAATCCTTCCTTATCTTATCTGCTTTTCTTCTATAATCTTTAATCTGTCTCATTATCTCTCACTTCATCTCTGTCCATGTCTTCTTCCTCTCTTTCAACCCCTCTCACCTCTCTCTCTCCTTATTTTGTCTCCTTTTCTTAATTTATGTATCTCATGTTTCCCTTCCCTCTTTATCTATTACTCTCTCTCTCTTTATCTATTACTCTCTCTCTCTCTCTCTCTCTCTCTCTCTTTATCTATTACTCTCTCTCTCTCTCTCTCTCTCTCTCTCTCTCTCTCTTTATCTATTACTCTCTCTCTCTTTATCTATTACTCTCTCTCTCTCTTTATCTATTACTCTTTCTCCCTCTCCAACTCCTCACTCCCTAATACCATCCTATTCCTCACCCTTTATTTCTCTAACCTCTCTCTCTCTCTCTCACTCTATTTCTCTTTTTATCTTTAGCATTCTCCTTCCCTCACCCCTACCCTCCTCACATCTATTATTTTCTTTCTCTCTTTCTCCTACTTTCACTTTCCTAACTCTTTTCTTTTCCTATTTCCTGCTATTTATCTATCTGTCTGTCTATATATCTACCTCCCTCCCTCCCTCCCTTCCTTCCTTCCTTCCTTCCTTCATTCCTTCCTTCCTTCCTTCCTTCCTTCCTTTTTTTACTAATCCCCTATTCTCCACATTCTTCCCTCTGTTTTTCTTCTTTTCTTTCTCTTCTTCACTTTTTACCATATCAACTCCCCCCTCTCTCTTTCTTTCTCTCTACTCATCAACATTCTACTCCCTCCACTCCACCTCCACATAGTTTCATTTTTTTCTTTCCTATCTCTCTTTCCCCCTCCCCTTGCTTTCTTCTTCCTCTTCTATCTCCCCTCTCCTTTTCTCATCATGTCTCTTTCTACTCCTCCACATATTACCTCAGTCTGTCTGTCTGTCTGTCCTCCTTTCATATCAGTCTTCTTTCCTAACAAACCCTTCCATTTCTTCTTCTTCCTCTTCTTCTTCTTCTTCTTCTTCTTCCAATCCTCCTCCTCCTCGCTCTTCCCTCCCCCTCCCCTCCCCACTCCCCCTCTCAAATCCCACCACCACTGCTTGTCAATGCTAATCAGCCTGTTTAACATCCAGGCCAATTCAAATCAACAACAACAATCTGGTGGGGATGAAAGCTTCCCAAACATTTCCCAATTCAAGCTTTCAATCAATCACTTTGTGAAAATCTGATGCTCCAACAACTCTTTCACCATTCTGCCGGTGGTGGTGGTGGTGGTCATGGTCGTGGTTGTTGTTGTTGTTATTTGTGTGTTTCTGGCCTTGTGCCAGGGTTAGAAATCTTTGTTGTTGTTTGTTGTTGCTCTTATTTTAATAAAAGAAATCACAATAAAATATAATAATGATGACGGCGACAACGATGATGTTGTTGTTATTGTTACTGTTCCCCCTCCTTCTCCTCCTCCTCCTCCTACTACAACTACTTTTGGATGTTAAATTGTTATTGTTGTTGTTGATAATGTTGTTTTGATGTTGTTATTATTGTTGTCAGTCTTCTTATTATCACTGTCATCATCATCATCATCATCATCATCATCATCATCATCATTATCATCGTCATCATCATTATCATTATTATTATTATTATTATTATTATTATTATTATTATTATTATTATCATAATCATCATCATCATATCATCATCATCATCATTATTATCATTATTATCATCATTATTATCATCATTATTATCATCATCATCATCATTGTCGTCATCATCATCATCATCATCATCATCATCATCATCATCATCATCATTACTGTAGATAAATGTACTGACAAATGAACGCAGGCAGCAGCCTGTTCACTAATGTTACGTAGCAGTTATCGAGCGTTAACTACATATCAGAATGACAACAATATTGCTGTTCTCCTTTGTTGTGCTTGTGTTTGGCAAGTGATTTGATCTGAGAATGGTGTGTGTTGCATTTAAAACACTTCCCTCATGTTTCATTCAATGTTGCTCATTTAAAACTCACACCTCAGCTTTGAGATTCGCATTTGTTTTATTTGTTTTTCCCTTAGCATATGCCGTCGCATATTGATGTCTTTCATAGTAAATTTATAAGCTGGTCTTGAATACTCTTGTTCATTGTAACATTGTGGTTTGGTGAGTTTAATTCACAGAGTCTGCTTTTAGAAACGGACACCTAAATATGTAAATAGCATTCGTTGGAATTTGAAAATAACCAGTTAAGTGGAAACAACCGTCTAACTGTAAAAACAAACATCTTAATATGTAAATAATCATCGAAAAAAATATTAAACAAACATATATAAATATTGAAACAAGTATTTAGATATGCAAACAAGAATCACCCAAATGGAAACAAACTTTCTAGATGACTGCAGCCATCTAAATAAATAGCAACCACCTTCTAAATAAATAGCAACCATCTAAATTAAAACAATAACCTACATCATTGGTTCTCAACTAGGATCCTCACGACCCTTATGGGCAGTGGAAGAATGCATTAATTATTTCAGCCTGGCTGTCTTTGTAGACACTTGAAAAGATTACTTTTAATGAAAACAAAAAGTTAACTGATAGCATTGTAATTGCAGGTGAGCCTCCTTGTAGTTGTAGGTGGGACCCCTTGTAGTTGTGGGTGGGACCCCTTGTAGTTGTGGGTGGGCCCCCTTGTAGTTATGGGTGGGCCCCCTGGTAGTTGGGGGTGGACCCCTTGTAGTTGCAGTTGGGTCCCCTTGTAGTTGGGGGTGGACCCCTTGTAGTTGCAGTTGGGTCCCCTTGTAGTTGCGGATGGGCTCCCTTACAGTTGCGGGTGGGCTCCCTTGCAGTTGCAGGTGGGCCCCCTTGCAGTTGCAGGTTGGCCCTCTTGTAGTTGCAGGTGAGACTCCTTGTAGTTGCGGATGGGCCCCCTTCTAGTTGCAGGTGGGCCCCCATCTAGTTGCGGGTGGGCCCCCTTAGTCTCCTCCTGACAACCAATATTTTTAGACCCAGTCTGCCATTGCTTATAGATCCATATAAGACTTTGTTGTTAAAATTTATGCTCAATAAATCAATTATACATCCGCAATACACAAAATATTTGAACAATTTTTTTTACACAATTCCTTATAATCTCCAACAATTCCAGTGCATCTTGCTCACCATCCTCTGGGACTGAAGCATTTCCATTTTGTCTGCTGGGATCATGACGTGATCTGAATTACTGGAAATTGAAAGAATGTGAGAATTTCACAGCTGAATTTACTTGAAATATTTTTAGCAGCTTAAAAGCTACCATCACAAAAAAATTCCTAAGAATATTTGATTATTAAAATTCAAATATAATTGGATTACTCTTTTATTGTTTTATTTGTTTTAGTCATTTGAGTGTAGCCATGCTGGAGCCCCTACCTTTAGTTGGACAAATCGACAAACCTTGTACTTATTCTATCGGTCTCTTAGACTGAACTGCTAAGTTATGGAGACAAAGACACGCCAACATTGGTTGTCAAGTGATGGTGGGGGACAAACTGACACACAAGCATGTACACACACACACATATGAAGGGCTTCTTTCAATTCCCGTCTACCAAATCCACTCATAAGGCTTTTGCCAGCCCGAGGCTATAGTAGAAGACACTTGCACAATGTGCCATGCAGTGGAACTGAACCCAGAACCATGTGGTTGGGAAGCAAGCTTCTTCTCATACAGCCATGCTTGCACCTATATGATGCAAAGTATTGTTTCTTACATTATTTACATTATTTACATTTGACGGATATTTGTCCTCATCTTGTTTGTTGTCACCACAACGCTTCAGCTGATTTATTCTCCCGCCTTCATCAGGTGTCCTGGTAGAATTTTGGACCCAACCCTGGGTTCACATTCCTAAAATCTTTTCTGCTGATGCTAGGTGGTGAACTGGCAAAATCATTACCACACCAGAAAAAATGCTTAGCGGTATTTCATCTGCTACTAATTTCTGAGTTCAAATTTCGCTGAGGTTGACTTTGCCTTTCATCCTTTTGAGGTTGATAAATTAAATACCAGTTGCGTACTGGGGTCGATGTAATCAACTATCCCCCTCCCCTTAAATTCCAGGCCTTGTGCCTATAGTAGAAAGAATTTTTTGCTGATGTTATTATTATTATTTATTCAAAGCACTGCCTGGAATTGAACTCGCAATCTTGGGGTTAATAGCCTGCACTCTTAACCATTACA